>NC_037686.1:8457956-8734108 GCF_003255815.1 Theropithecus gelada | reverse complement strand
CAAGAGCAGTTTTGTGATGTGGATATATTGTGTAGTGGTGAAGTGTGGATTTTGGTTTAACCATCACCTGAATAATGCACATTCTACCCATTAATTAATTTCTCATCCCTCACTCTCCTCCCACCTCCTGTTCTGAATATAAATGTCTATCATTCCACACTCTATGTCTATGCATACATATTAATTAGTTCCCAATTATAAGTGAGAGCATGTGGTATTTGACTTTCTGTTTCAGAGTTGTTTAACTGAAAATAATGGCCTCCAGTTCTATCCATATTGCTGTAAAATACAAAATTTCATTATTTTTTATTTGTATTCCATTTTGTGTATATGTGATATTTGCCTTACACAACCATCTGTTGATAGACACTTACCTTGATTCCATATCTTTGCTATTGTGAATAGTGCTGTGATAAACATATGAATGCAGGTATCCTTTTTATATAATTTATTTTTCTTTTGGGTAGATAACCAGTACTGGGATTTCTGGTTTGCATGGTAATTCCGTTTTCAATTCTTTGAGAAATCTGCATACTGTTTTCTGTACAGGTTGTTCTAATTTACATTACCATCAATGGTATATAAACATTTCCTTTTCTCCACATCCTCACCAACGTCTGTCGTTTTTTGACTTTTTAGTAGTTGCCATTCTGACTGATGTAAGATGATGTCTCATTGTGGTTTTAATTTGCATTTTTCTGATAATTAATGATGTCGAGTATTTTTTCATAGGTTTGTTGGCTGTTTGTATGTCTTCTTTTGAAAAATGTCTATTTATGTGCCTTGCCTGGTTTTTAATGGAGGTATTTTTTGTTTTTGTTGAGCTGTTTCAATTCCTTGTATATTCTGGATATTAGTGCCTTGTTGAATGAATAGTTTGCAAATATTTTCTTTGATTCTGCAGGTCATCTCTTCACTCTATTGATTATTTCTTATGCCGTGCAAAAGCTTTTTAGTTTAATTAAGTCTTATTTATCTATTGTTGTTTTTGTTGCTTATGCTTTTGAGGTCTTAGTTATGAACTTTATTCCTAGACCAATGTCCAGAAGAATTTCCCTTAGGTTACTTCTAGTATTTTTATAGCATCAGTTGTTACATTTCAGTAAGTCTTTAATCTATCTTGAGTTGTTTTCTGTATATGCTGAGAGATAGGGGTCCAGTTTCATTCTGCATTTGGCAATCTGATTTTCCCTGTACCCTTTATTGAAAAGGGTGGTGTCATTTCCCCAGTGTGTGTCTTTGTCAGCTTTGTCAAAGATTAGTTAGCTACAGATATATGGCTTTATATCTGGGTTATCTATCCTGTTCCATTGATCTGTTTCTATTTTTATCCCAGTACCATGCTGTATAGGTTACTATAGCCTTGTAGTAAAATTTGAAGTCAGGTAATGTGATGCACACAGATTTGTTCTTGTTGCTTAGGATTGCTTTGGCTATTTGGGCTTTGTTTTGGTTTCATATACATTTTAGGATTTTTTTTCTTATTCTGTGAAAAAAAATGACGTTGGTATTATGAGAGGGATTGCAAGGAATATGTAGATTGCTTTGACAAGTATGGCCATTTTAATGGTATTGATTCATCTGACCCATGAGCATGGGATGTTTTTCCATTTGTTTGTGTCGTCTACAATTTCTTTCAGCAGTGTTCTGTAGTATTCCTTACAAAGATTTTTCACCTCCTGAGTTAAATGTATTCCTAGATATTTAATTTTTTGGTAATTATTATAAATGAGACTACCTTTTGATTTGGTTCTCTGGTTGACATTTATTGGTGTATAGAAATGATAGTGATTTTTGTACATTGATTTGTATCCTGGAACATTACTGAATTCATGTATCAAATCTAAGAGGTTTTTTTGGAGGAGTGCTTTGAGTGTTCTAGGTATAAGATTATATCATCATTGAACAAAGATTATTTTACTTTCTATTTTCTGATTTGGATGCTTTTTATCCCTTTCTCTTGCCTGATTGCTGTGGCTAGAACTTCCAGTACTATGTTGAATAGGAGTGATAAAAGTGTGCCTCTGTGTCTTGTTCTAGTTCTTAGAAGGATTGTTTTCAACTTTTCTCTGTTCAATATGATGTTGGTAGTGTGTTTGTTATATATGGCCTTTATTTTCTATTCCTTTGATGACAGTTTTCATCCCGAAGAGATGCTGAATTCTATTGATTGATTTTTCTAATTCTGTTGAGATGATCATATGGTTTTCATCCTTAATTCTGTTCATATGATAAATAACATTTATTGATTTACTTATGTTGAAACATCTTTGCATACCTAGAATAAAACCCACTTGATCATGTTGTATTCTTTTTGATGTGCTGTTGACTCTGGTTTGCTAGCATTTTGTTGAGTATTTTTGAATCTGTGTTCATCAGGGATATTAGCCTGTAGTTTTCTTTTTCTGTTGTGTCCTTGTCTGGCTTCAGTATCAGGGTGATTCTTGCTTTGGAGAATGAGTTAGGGAGAATTCCCTTCTTGATTTTTTGGAAGTTTCAGGAGGATTAGTACCAGTTCTTCTTTGTACATCTGGTGCACTTAGGTTGTGAATCTATCTGGTCCTTGGGATTTCTGTTGAAAGATTTTAATTACTGATTCAATCTCACTACTTGTTATTTGTCTGTTTAGGATGTCAATTTCTTCCTGGTTCAATTTGGAAGGTTGTATGTTTACAGGAATTTATTCATTTACTCTAGGTCTTCTAGTTTGTGAGTGTAGAGTTGTTTATAGTAGTCTCTGATGATCTTTTACATTTCTGTGCTATCTGTTGTAATGTCTACTTCTTCATTTCTGTTTGTTTATCTTGATGTTCTCTCTTTTCTTAGTCTAGCTAGTGGTGTATCATTATTGTTTATTGATATCATTTGGCTGTTTGTCCCTGCCAAAATCTCTTCTCAAATTGTAATCTCCACATGTCATGGGAGAGACCTGGTGGGAGGTGGTGGGATCATGGGAGCAGTTTCGCCCATGCTGTTCTTGTGATAGTGACTGAATCCTCATGAGATCTGATGGTTTAAAAGTGTTTATAGCACTTCCCCCTTTGCTCTCTCTCTCTCTCCTGCCACAATGATCGTAAGTTTCCTGAGGCCTCCCTAACCATGCAGAACTGTAAGTCAAATAAAACCACTATCCTTTGTAAATTACCCAGTCTCAGGCAGTCCTTTATTGCAATGCGATAATAAGCAAATACAGAAAATTGGTACCAGGACTGGAGCACTGCTATAAAGATACCTGAAAATGTGGAAGTGATTTTGAAACTGGGTAACAAGCAGAGGTTGAAACAGGTTGGAGGGCCCAGAAGAAGATAGGAAGATGTGGGAAAGTTTGGAACTTCCTAGAGACTTGTTGAATGGTTTTATCACCAAAATGCTGATAATTATGTGGACAATGAAGTCTAGACTGAGGTGGTCTCAGATGGAGATGAGGAACTTATTGGGAACAGAAGCAAAGGTCATTCTTGCTATGCCTTAGCAAAGATAATGGCAGAATTTTGTCCCTGCCCTATTGATCCATGGAACAATGAACTGGAGAAAGATGATTTGAGCATCTGGCCAAAGAGATTCTAACCAGCAAAGCATTTATTCAAGAGGTGACCTGGCTTTTTCTGAAGTGTACAGTCATAGGTGTTCACAAAAAGATGGTCTGAAATTGGAACTTATGTCTAAAAGGGAAGCAGAGCATAATAGTTTGGAAAATTTGCAGCTTGATCATGTGGGAGAAAAAAAAAACACATTTTCTGGGGAGAAATTCAAGCTGCAAAAATTTGCATAAGTAAAGAAGAGCTGAATGTTAATAGCCAAGACAATGGGGAAAAGTTCTCCAGGGCATGTCAGTGATCTTCATGACAGCTCCTTCCATCACAGGCCCAGAGGCCTAGGAGGGAAAAATGTTTTCATGGGCCAGGCCCTGGGCCCTGCTGCTATGTGCAGCCTTGAGACATGGTGCTATACATCCCAGCCATTATAGCTCCAGCTGTGGCTAACAGGGGCCAAGATACAGCTTTGGCTGTTACTTCAGATTGTGCAAGCCCCAAGCCTTGGCATCTTCCACATGGTGTTAGGCCTGCGCATGCACAGAAAGCAAGAGTTCGGGAACCTCCACCTGGATTTTAGAGCATGTATGTAACACCTGGATGTCCAGGCAGAAGTCTGCTGCAGGGACAGAGCCCTCATGGAAATCCTCTACTACGGCAATGCAAAAGGGAAATATGGAGTTGGAGAACCCACACAGCATCCCCACTGGGGCACTGCCTAATGGAGCTGTGAGAAGAGGGCCATTGTCCTCCATACCCTAGAATGGTAGATCTACCGACAGCTTGTACCATGTGCCTGGAAAAGTTGCAGGCACTCAATGCCAGCTCCTGAAACAGTTGCAGGTTCTGAACCCTGCAGAGCCACAGGCACAGATCTGCCCAAGGCTGTGTGAGCCTACTCCTTGCATCAGCGTGCCTTGGATTTAAGACATGGAGTCGAAGGATATTATTTCAGAGTTTTAGGATTTAATGGCTGCCCTGCTGGATTTCAATTGCATGAGGTCTGTAGACCCTTTATTTTGGCCAATCCTTTGCTTTTGTGATGGGAGTATTTGCCCAATTTCTGTGCCCATATCGTATCTTAGAAGTAACTAACTTGTTTTTAATTCTACAGACTCATAGGCAGAAGGGACTTGCCTCATATTAGATGAGACTTTGGACTTGGACTTTTGAGTTAATGTTGGAGTGGGTTAAGACTTTGGGGGACTATTGGGAAGGCATGATTGTGTTTTGAAATGTGATAAGGTCATGAAATTTGAGAGGGGCTAGGAGTGGGATGGTATGGCTTGGCTCCATGTCCCCACCCAAATCTTATCTTGAATTGTAATCCCCACGTGTCAGGGGAGAGACCTGGTAGGAGGTGATTGGATCATGGGGGTGGTTTCCCCCACGCTGTTCTCATGATAGTGAGTGAATTCCCATGAGATTGAATGGTTTAAAAGTGTGTAGCACTTCCCCCTTTGCTGTCTCTCTCTCCTGTTGACATGATTGTAAGTCTCCTGAGGTCTCGCCAATGATGCAGAACTGTGAATCAATTAAACCTCTTTCCTTTAAATTACCCAGTCTCAGGTAATTCTTCATAACACTGTGAAAATGGAGTAATATAATTATCGTTTTTAAAAAACAAGTTTTTGTTTTGTTGATCCTTTTGTATTGTTGAGGTTTTTTTGTCACACTTTTATTTAGTTCTGCTCTGATCTTTGTTATTTCTTTTCTTCTGTTAGCTTTATATTTGCTTTGTTTTTGATTTTTTAGTTCCTTGATGTGCAACATTAGGGTATTAATATGTAATCTTTCCACTTTCCATTTTTTGATATAGGCATTTAATGCTACAAACTTCAATCTTTTTTCTTTTCTTTTTTTTTTTTTGAGCTTCAGTCTTACTCTGTCACCCATGCTGGAGTGCAGTGGCACAATTTTGGTTCACTGCAGCCTCCATCTCCCAGGTTCAAGTGATTCTCCTTCCTCAGCCTCCTGAGTAGCTGAGATTACAGGTGTGTGCCACCACGCCTGGCTAATTTTTGCATTTTTAGTAGAGACAGGGTTTCACTATGTTGGTCAGGCTGGTCTCGAACTCCCGACTTTGTGATCCACCCACCTTTGCCTCCCAAAGTGCTAAGATTACAGGACAAACTTCAATCTTAGCAATGCTTTGGCTGTATCACGGAAGCTTTGGTATGTTTTATCTTGATTTTTATTCATTTCAAAAACATTTTTAATGTTTATCTTAAATGCTTTATTGACCCAAAGATTGTTCAGGAGCATGTTGTTTAATTTCCATGTATGTATATAGTTTCAAGAGTTCCTTTTGTATTGATTTCTAGTTTTATTCATTGTGGCTTGAAAAGATAATTGGTATGATTTAGATTTTTTAAAAATCTATTGAGATTTGTTTTGTAGCCTAATATATGGTCTATCTTAGAGAATGTTCCTTGTGTTGATAAGAATGTATGTTGTACAGTTGTTGCGTAGAATGTTTTCTTAGACCCATTTGGTTTAGAGTCCAATTTAAGTGCAGAGTTTCTATGTTGAGTTTCTGCCTTGATGATCTGTGAGTAGGGTGTTGTGAAGTCTCAAACAATTGTTGCATTGCTGTCTATATCTCTCTTGAGTTATAGTATATTTGTTTTATGAATCTGAATGCTCCAAAGTTGGGTGCATATGTATTTAAGATTATTATATCTTCTTGTTGAATTGTTTTATCCTTATATATTGACCTTTATCTTTTTACATGATTTTTGATTTAAAATCTGTTTTATCAGATACAAGAATAGCTACTCCTGCTAGTTTTTGGTTTCTTTTTGCATGGAATATCTTTTTCCACCCCTTGCTCTTCAGTTTTCAAGTGTCTTTATCAATAAAGTGACTATCTTGCAGCATATGGTTGGGTCATACTTTAAAAAATCCGTCTGCTAATCTTTACATTTTAAGTGGAGCATTTGATTCATTCACATTCAAGATAAATATTGATATGTGAGGTTTTATTCCTGTCATAATGTTAATTGTTAAGTAGTTGTTTTGCAGATTCTTTTATTTTTCTTATTTTTCTAAGTTTGTCTTTTTTGTTTGGTGGAGTCCTGTTGTGTTGTCATTTTATTTTATTTCTCTTCCTCCTTTGTGTAATTTTTAATAAGACCCAGAGTTTTATGCTTTCTTTGGTTTTTATAATGGAAAAAATTGATCGTTTGTTTCTTTTAGCACCAGAGTTGTTGATGAATGCTCTCAGTGTTTTCTTGTCTGAGAAAGACTATTTATCTTTCACTTATGTAGCATATGCTGGCAGATTATAAAATTTTTAGTTAACAGAGTTTTTCTTCAGCAATCTGAAAATAGGATTCCAATCTCTTCTGGCTTGTAAGGTTTCTGCTGAGAGGTACACTGTTAGTCTCACGAGGTTTCCTTCATAGGTGTCAGTATGATATTTCTTGCTATGTTCAAAATTTTTTTTCATGGTAATTTTAGATAGCCTAATACGTCATGGCAAAGGTCAGCTTGCAATGTGTTTTGCTGGAGTTTGTTGGGCCTCTTATACCTAGATGTTTAAGTCTCTTGCTAGTTTAAGGAAGTTTTCATTAATTATTTCCCTAAATAGGTTTTCTAAACTTTTTGTTTCTTTTACTCCCTCAGGAATACTCACATTTTGTTGCTTTATGGAGTCTTATACTACAAAAAAGCTTCGTTTATTTTTTATCCTTTTTGCTTTAGTTTTGTTTTGCCGAATTAATTAAAAAGACCTAACTTCACATTCTGAGATTTTTCTCTTCTACTGGTGTAATCTATTGTTAAAGTTTTCAGCTGTATTTTGTAATTTCTTCAAGAAATTTTTCATTTCCAGAAGTTTTTTTGGTTTTTTTTTTTTTTTTTTTTTTTATATCTCCTTGGTAAAGTTCTTATTTATATCCTGAATTGTATTGGTTATTGGTTTTCAGCTTTTTCTTGGATCTCATTGAGCTTCTTCAAAATCAACATTTTGAGTTATTTATCTGGCATTCTGTAAATTTCATTTGAAACTCTATTGCTAAAGAATTATTGTGTTCCTTTGTGGGTGTCATAACACCCTTCTTATTCATACAAGTTGATATTATTATGTCAATTTATTTGCATCTGGAAAAACAGTCACTTGTTTTTGAATTTATCTTCATTGGGGCATGACTTTTTTTTTTTGAGAATGTGTCCATAATATATGCTGAGTTGGGCCATTTGGATTTGTTTCTGGGTACATTTGGTGGCAAACACTCTGTATTATTTCCTTAATTATAAGTAACCATAGTGTGGTGGCTGTCTCAATTGCTGGTTGTAGTGGCAGTGTATTGGGCAGGTGAGCAAGCTCATGGCTTCCTGGGTGGCTAGGATGGCATGGAAATGGTGGCAGCAGAAGTGGAGAGAAGCTTGTTTCCTTCCTGCATGCTGTGTATGCACTTAGGTCAGCAGATGTTGTACTAGGTTTTACAAGTCTACCTGTAGGTCAGTAGGTGGAGCTTACTGTGAGCCAACTGTGGTGGTGGCAGTAGGATTTATGCTTGATCTTTGTTAACCAGGAGAAGTACTCAGGTTTCTTAGTGGAAGGGTTAGGCCAAGGAATGCTCAAAGGTCTGGATCCCGAACTCTGCCTTTGAGTTACGGGAGTGGGAAAGCCAGATGGGGCTCAGCCAGGCAAGTCTGCACTCTGGCCACTTAATGGCAGGCATGAGGGTCAGAAATTAGTTTTCTAATTAGTTTCTATGGAATTTTCAATGCCCTCATGAGGAGTGGAGCAACCATTGCTGTGCCAAAGACCCAACACAGGGAAAGAGGAGAAGTTTCAACTCCATAGCCCAGCAAACATCATTGGAACTTGCTTCAGACCCAGCAGGGTTCCCCATAATGGCCCAGCCTTGGCAGTGAGTTATAACAATTAGCCAAGTCACACATCGTTTTTCCTCAGTCCATGAAACTGCCCCAGGCCATAAAACTCACCACCCAGGCCAGTGTCACCATTCCCAGGTAAATCTCCTCTTGCTCTGGTCCCAGGAAGGGGTGAGGGATGTGCTCCAACCTAGCATCTACAGCTAGGGTCCATCCCATACTTGTCTCACGGTTCTGGCTGTGGGCGCAGCTCTCTTCTAGACCAGGACACCAGATGTTGGTCAAAGAATCTCCAAACCAGTGACTGCTATGCTGCCAGCTGGCAGTTTCTGTGCAGCCCTTTATGATAAGGAATGGCTACCTTCTATTGGTGCCTAGGTCTGGGATTGTGCATAGTCGCCCAACTACTCCCCAAGTCAAATGCATCCAAGGCTTGGTAGGCTCATGTGACTTGGATGCCTGCCTCCTCAGTGGGAATGTGTATCATAGAGAGACTCCTCCTCATCCCCTGTACTGGGGATTCACTCGTGGTTTTCCACTGGACCCTGCAATGCAGGCTGTTAGTCACCTTTTTTTGTCCCCATATACAAAGTTTTCTTTTGCTTTTATGTTGAACTTTTGTGTTCCTTCTTGGAGAGAAGTACACAGTGTGAATATCTATGCACTATTCTGCTATTTCCAAGTAGGTTAGGCATCCTGGCAAAGCCTCTATTCTGTCATTTTGGAAACAAAGCAAAACAAAACAAAACAAAATGCATGGTTTCACTGCTGGATCAATAAAGTAATATAGCTTTCATCTGCGTCTCTCTCTTGGGGCACTTGCCCTTGGAACCTTGTCTTAAGGAAACCCAGATCAAATGTGCAGACTGCATTGGTTGTTGTGGTTGACAGTTACAGCTAAGATTCAAGCCTACAGTCAGTATCTAGACCAGATATGTGAATGAAAGGCCTTTCTTGCCTCTAGCCTTTGATCTGTTCTACCGGATACTGAAGTGGGAGAAATAAGTTGTCCCCACTGAGGACTGCTCAAGTTACAGATTTATGAGAAAACTAAATGTCATGGATTTCAGTCACTAAATTTTGGGTGGTTCATTATGCAGCAATAGGTAACACAAACTATTAAAGTCTTTATTAGTATAACGAGCCCTAATTTAGGGCTAGTTGTTCTCTTTTATGCAGAAAACAAATATTAACCTTCATTAACAGCTTTGTTTATTCACAGACACAATAGTTTTCAACTTTTGGAGTTTATAATTGTCTTTTCAATCCTAAGAATATTGGTGGACACTTGAAGAAATTAAATAATTTTAAATATTATCAAATATGTCAGCAACAATTACTGCCCAGTTGTCAGCAAATCACTGTCATGTCCCATAGAATTTCTAGAAACCCACAGATACACTACTCAGTTGGTATCCCTTCAAACTGGTGTTTCTGTAGAACTGCTGACTATTGTGATCTCACCTTTTAATATATAGATGGGTCAATGTGTTTGTGGCCCCATTGATTCGTGACCTTCCTTGGTACCACTGCTGTTACTCTATCACTTGCAGCCAGTTAGACCCCACTTAGAAGCAGGTGGCATAGTGTACTCAGCTTAATGTTCATTCTGACAGTAGTAGCAAAAATAACTAAATTGTTGATCAAAACTTGATGGCACGACTGGGGTTTTATGCCACTTAACATTCACTACTCTGATGGAAAGTAACATTAACTCGTAACTGTTTGTGGGCTGGAAAGATAGGTTACAGTGGTTGCTATACTAGAACAACAAAATGAGGTAGAATGGAAAAATGGAGGAGAATTTGGGTGAAGTGCACAATTTTAGAATAGTTTACTGTTATAGAAAGGTGGTTGTTGGGTAATAAAAAGATGGATTCTTACAGAGACAGTTTCCTTAGGCTGAAGGAGACATCATTCCTATTTACTCTCTAAGGCAGGTTCTTTTCCAAGACATTGATTACTGCACATTAAGTGCAGTACAACTTGTCACCCTCCTTGAACATGTTTTTTAACAAAAGCTACAAAGGGGCCCTAAGAAGAGCTCAGCCAAAATTTAGGAAACAAATGAAGACAAGATTTTGTGATGAAGTTTACTTACATTTTTCTGGCTGCCAGAGGTGACCTCATGCGTAGGCTGAACTTTTCGAGGTAACATAAACAAAACTCATGACTGTGAAGCATTCTTTGCTTATTGCTTATTTCACATATGTTTCTTAGGCACATCTTATGCTGCTAGGAGCTGGGCATGAGAAGATATAGATAGATATGTAGGTAGACAGATAGATGGAAAGATTTAGACATAGATATGTACAAAGATATAAAGAAATGGATGTAGATATATAGACTGATATAACACAATGCACACAAGCACACCACAACAGTTTTTTTCTTTATGGTGCTCCCAGACTGTGTGAGGAGAAGCCCATATCTTTGCGAACCATGGTCTATTCTGTTAGAGGCCCTCAATTCCATTTTCTAGCTCACTCCATGATTGCACATGTTTGGAATAGCTCTAAAATCCCTAGAAAGTGAAAAATTTAGGAGTTTCCAGTTTTTATATACATCACACTGAATGAAGTGCTATTGGGAATGTCAAGAAATATGAATGTTCAACATATACTAAAATTTTAAAAGTCACAGAGGGATATATATATAAGAATTAAATAAATTAGGACATAGACATCTGCAAAGGTTTCCATTGCCAATCCTATTGAGGATTAGGGAGAAGTTAAGAGGCTTCTATTTGATTCCATGTTTCCCCTCACAGTCTTAAATGTTTTAGATACATGAAGAGAAAATATAAATAAAATTTAGGGGATATTGCAGAAAAGTAGAAAATAAGCAAGGATTTTTAGTGTTAACTTTTCTCCCAAAACTGACCTGAAGTTACTTCATAACTTTAAGAACTGTTAAATTTTGTAGGAGATAATATGGTGCAATCTTGAGAGCATATTTTCCTTTCAGACCTCTGTTTTCAATGGTATTGTTCACATTTGTATTTGTATGATAAAAAAAGTGGTACATGCTTTTGTGACACACAGTTTTTTATAGACTGTTTTGTAGTGAAGAACATAAAAGATGCAATTTGTACAATTTGATCTACTAATTTTATTACCAAGTTTAGCTTACTAAGTACAGAAGCAAATTTTACTCAGAAAATGTAAAATTTGCTAATTTAATTTACTTTTAAATATGCGATTTTATTTTAAATATTATAAGGTCCCTCTATTTATGGAATATTGGATTTCTTAGATTTTTCTAGTTTTATGAAGTTAGGTTAAAAACTTGAAAATAAGAAAAATCTAATAACATTTTTGTAAGACAAGGAAAATGGCTTTGTTTTGGAGGGGAAGGCAAAAGGCTTTTTGGAGAGATTTTTGGCTTTTGTTTTTCTTCTTACATAGGTTTAACACATACTATTGTTAAATTGATTTTTTGTTAAAGTGTCTCTTTGGAAATATAAATGTTTAAAATGTATTTTCCCATGTGCTGTAAGAGTTATAAACACAGAAGGTGGGCATGGAATGGCCTGACTTGGATAGCGTGGGGTAAGCTGTAAGTAAAGGCAGTGCTCCAGGAAGAGTTAGCCTGAGTGAAGGGGCAGAGTATTCCAGAAGAAGAACAATGCGAGTAAAAACAAAGAGAAAAAAAGAGTGGTATGTGTCTGCCATAGCTAGTGATTCTATTGGTCATTTCTAGGGAGAGCAAAGGATACTCAGGAAGAGAGCCTGGAGTTGCTGTATTTTCTGCCTTGCTGAGGAGTGGGTTTTAGGTGGAAGTCATGGGGCTCCTATGAAGGAAAAGAATAACATGGTCCATTTAATGAATATGTGGGTAGTGGTGTTTTTATGAGGTAGGTCATATAGGAAGACAAATAGGTTTCTGGATGAGGAAAAAAGGGATTTGACCTTCTTTGTGTCAAATTTATGGATGTCTTTGTGGTGTTCAATTTTCTACAAGAAGGCTGAAGTTATGGCTGTGAGTCTCCAGAGAAGGTTTTGTGCTGGAAAGAATTGCTTTGGGATTTATCAACATGTGCTGAAAATGATGTGTTAATAAACACCCTCCAGACAACATAAAAAGTGAAATAATAAAGAAGACCAAAATATATTTTGAGAAAATGATTATTTTTCCTAGGCTTCATTCCAACATAATTCCATCACATTTTGTGTATTCACAAATGTGGAAAAGTTTCCAGTATGTGTATTTTTTTCATTTAACCAAGATCAACGAGGGTATACATCGCATAATCGCCTCAGGGGCAAAGACCTGTGTCTATTTTGATCACTGCACCAGTACCAAGAAGAGTGCCTGGCACTTAGTAGTTATCACTGAAAAACTACAACGTTTGCAAATTTAGAGGATTAATAAGGAAGTGCATACATTAGTGATGCTGGACACTGTTTTACATGCAAGGGATACATTTTCTACCTTTAAAAAAGTCATAGTCTTGTTAAGAAGATACATCAATAAACGATGATTGTAAAATAATATGATAAGCAGAGGGTACAAAGGAGCGTTCAGGCGGGAGAACAGCAGGTGACAAAGAATGAGAACATGCAAAAGCACGTGTTTTCAGAGAATAGAATTTTTTTCATATGTCAGAACATGATGTGTTCCAAGTCCCAAGTCTGCAGTTTTTTTCTTGGAATCCTGCTAAATGCAGTAGTTAGTCTCATATTTCTGTCTTTGCAGTTTAGATACAAAAGATTTGAAGTTGCATATTTTAAAAAATATATATATTTATTATTACAATAGAATTACTTATTTGAAGCTACCATTTAGAGTATCAATCAGGACTGCATTTACCAAAGACTGAAAAACAATGGTTTAAACTAGACGAATGCTTTACTTTGGTCATAGAACAAGAAATCTCAGTGCTGGAGTCCAGAGTTAAGGCCCCTGTTCAAGGAATCAGGCTTCTCTGTCCTCCTGCTGAAGCATCTGTAGAATGTGGCTACAAGATGGCTGTGTTGCCTCTAGGCATTGGTGAAAGTTCCCGGCAGAAAGAGAGGGAAAATTCCTCTTCTTTTCATCAGGAAAGTGAAGGAAGCTTCACCCAGTAGAATTCCACTTGCATTTCCTTGTCCTAAACAAGGTTAAATGGCATAATTATGTCACTAAAAATAATCTTACAGAATATTTAAGGAGAAGTAAAGATTATAGTAGATTTCCCGTTACAGGAATATGTCTGACTTGATCATTTAAAAACCTTCTTTAAAAAAGCACCTACAGCAGTGGCAACAAAAGCCAAAACTGACAAATGGGATCTAATTAAACTAGAGAGCTTCTGCACAGCAAAAGAAACTATCATCAGAGTGAACGGGAGACCTACAGAATGGGAGAAAATTGTTGCAATCTATCCATCTGACAAAGGGCTAATATCTAGAATCTACAAAGAACTTAAACAAATTTACAAGAAGAAAACAACCGCATCAAAAAGTGGGCTAACGATATGAACAGACACTTCTCAAAAGAAGACATTTATGCAGCCAACAAACATATGAAAAAAAGCTCATCATCACTGGTCATTAGAGAAATGCAAATCAAAACCACAATGAGATAGCATCTCACAAAAGTTAGAATGGCAATCATTAAAGTCAAGAAACAACAGATGCTGGAGAGGATGTGGAGAAATAAGAATGCTTTTACACAGTTGGTGGGAGTGTAAATTAGTTCAACCATTGTGGAAGACAGTGTGGCAATTTCTTAAAGATCTAGAATCAGAAATACCACTTGACCCAGCAATCCCATTACTGGATATATACCCAAAGGATTATAAATCATTCTACTATAAAGACACATGCACAAGCATCTTTACTGTGGCACTGTTCACAATAGCAAAAACTTGGAACCAACCCAAATGCCCATCACTGATAGACTGGATAAAGAAAATTTGACACATATACACCATGGAATACTATGCAGCCATAAAAAAAGATGAGTTCCTGTTCTATGCAGGGACATGGATGAAGCTGGAAATCATCATTCTCAGCAAACTAACACAAGAACAGGAAACCAAACACCGCATGTTCTCACTCATTAGTGGGAGTTTAGCAATGAGAACACATGAACACAGGGAGGGGAACATCACACACTGGGGCCTGTGGGGGGTGCTAGAGGAGGGATAGCATTAGGGGAAATACCTAATGTAGATGACAGGTTGATGCAGCAAACCACCATGGCACGTGTATACCTATGTAACAAACCTGCCTGTTCTGCACATGTATCCCAGAACTTAAAGTATAATTTAAAAATTTTTTTAAAAAGCACCTAGAAATTCTGTGAAAACCTAATAACAAACAGTCTTCTACATACTAAGCTCCACTCTTGAGAAGAAAACACCTAGATGCTGAACATGAAGATGGATCCAGAAGTTGGAGCAACATGCTGCAATACTGGTGCTCTGTGGGATGGGGAGAGGGTAGGGATAGGTACCAACATCATAATTTGGCAATATTTGACTAAATGCCCACAAGGATAGGACACTGACTATGGGTTGCCAACAGGCAAAGTGTGCAGACTTGAGAAACCCACATTAAAGTGGGACCTTCAAATGGTGGTGCTCTCAATTCAAGGTTGTTTGAAAATGTTCTTCATTTCAGAGGGAGATGATAAAGGTTTTGTTTCCTTTTGATCTTTGCAAAAAAGGTTTCTCCTGACAGTCTGACCTTGGCCTCACAGAAGTACAAATTCACAAAAATTCTGGTTCCAAAAAGCCAAAGCCAAAAAATTTAATATAAAAATTAGTCTCTACATGGAGATACACCTGGGACCATGGGCGAAACAAAAGCAAATTGCTCTCTAGGCTACTTCCACAGCTCTGACCAATGTGGTTTCTCATAGCAAGAAAAGCCCAACCTAGGATGATCTCACAATTATAAAGTCATATACACTTAAGGAAATGATACTTGATTAGAAAAAAAAAAAATCTCCAGAATTTAAGGAAAAAAACATGATACTATGAAGAAAGAATATAAATGAAATGTTTAAAAATAATTTCAGACCTAAAAGAAAGAATGTCTATTCTTTAAAAAAGAAAAAAAGGTACCAAGAAAAATAAAGAGATTTGAAAAGATCTAAATGGAAATTCGGGTAAAGAAAAATATAGGTAGTTAGGTTAGACATAGATGAAGAAATAAATAAGGAGGGGATAGGAAAAAATGCATGAAATATTGTATACAGAGATGAAGAGGTAGAAAATACAAGCAAATCAGTGACATAAAGGATAAAATAAAAAAGATCTACGTCTACTAAAAAGTTTTAGAAGAAAGAATAAAGAGAAAGGGAAACAAAAGAATAAATATAAGTAATTTCACAACTGGATACCTCCTGGTGAAACTTTACAACAGCAAAGCAAGGAGAAAATCTTAAAACTAATCAGGAAAAAAAAAATCCCATATTACTTACAAGAAAATAGCTATATTTTCAGATAAAACTTAATAATAACCCTTCACAACAAAATATGAAGCTAGGGAAATAAGTAGAATTGGAAAGTTTTCTAGGGCAGTAACTCTTCAGTAACAGAATAGTTCTGCAAATGGAAGCTCAATACAGAACTCTACCCTTGGGTCAAAAACCTATTGTTTTTTCTGACCAGAACAAATAATTACTCCAAGGAAGACTCCTGAAACATGTAATAATAATAAATGTTTATTTAATATGCCATTTTATGTGTTTAAGAGAAACAAATGGAGAGCTCTGTGCTCTGGCAATAGTTCAGTTCCTTTGTGTTTTATAGGTATAAAAAAGTATTATTTTTAAATAATATATACTTTAAAAAAGTATATAAAATAATACTTTTTAATATGCTAAACAATATTATAATTGGTGGAAATTTATGTTTAAAAACTAATGTAGTCAAGCCTCTATCCATGTAGAGAGCAGTAGTGCTACAAAATCCCCCAAATATTATCAATGAATCATAAATTTATACTTAAAATCTTATCAGATTTAAAGTCTTTACAAAGAATCTCTTGTACACTGGATCTTTTGCTACTAGTTTTGAATCAACAATAGTGCTCTACAAGGACAATTCACAGTTCTTGTGTTCTAGAACTGAAAAATATTTTGCATACATATCTTGTACATATTAGATGTGTTCTAATATTTAAAACTTATTTAAAAAATCTATGAGTCCATAATGATTCTAAAATGCGGTGGGGGAAGCTCTTCTCTATAGAAGAATGACAACGAATGAACGTAGAAGCAATGTTATAACTAGAAAAGTTACTGTTTTGCAACCAGTGTTGTAATAACTGATTCAGACAAGAATAATAATTTGATGCTGAAACCATTAGGTAACAAGTTGTTGGAGAACAGGATACATCTGATCTCAAAGTGTCACTTCCTAGGTTATTTATTAATTAGAAGAGAAACAGGGAAGCCTCTACATGATGTAATCTGGTGGACATACCAACAGATACCACTTAACATGACAGAAGGTGACATCATGGCCTTGTGCCTTGCTGCACTGATAAGAACACAGCGCCAGTGATCACAGTATCTTGCTGAGAAGTTGAACCTCTGAGTCTAGGACTGAGGAAGCAATCAGACAAATTCAAATTAAGGGACAATCGGGAGACAATTGACCTTGACTCTTCAAATCAATATCGTGAAAGAAAAGAAAAAAATGTCTGGGGATTTTTCTGAGTGAAGAAAGCGAAAAGAAACATGACAACGAAATGCAAACAATGCTTCTTGTTTGGGTCTTGGAGCAAAATGAAAACACAAATAAAATTGCTGTAAAGAACATTATTAGGACAGATGAGGAAATGTGAGTACAACCTATATATTACATAGTAGGAGGACCAATGTTAAATTTCTCGAATGTAATCTTTATACTGAGGATTTGTGGGAGAACATCCTTGTTTTAGGACATTTGTGCAGATGTATTGAAGCATAAAGAGGGAGAGAGCCAGCTTGTGTGGCAAGAAGAGAGCAGTTGGTGACTCCCGGTGGATATATGCTCTTCATTGTACTCTTCTGGGAAGTTTTTTTTTTTAATGTTTGAACTTTCTCAAAGTAAGAAATTGGAAGAAAGGTAATTTTCTGAGTAAATATATTATTCATTATGCTTTAATATCATAATCTTAATTTTTTGTAAACATTTTCAGAAGACAGACACTACCACTGACCCATGGCCTATAAAATTTCATCTATGTTCTATGGTAATAATAATTATTATGCTTATAACTGATCACTAAACTATGACATATACCATATTAGGCACTTTAAAATGTATTATCTCATTTGCCTCTTAAGGAAACGATATTGTGATTATTTCTACATTTCACATAAGAAAATTAGGGTTTATTGAGATAATGTTAACCTGTCCACAAGGCAGAATTAACATTTGCATACATCAGTTTGTTTCCAGAGTCCAAGTTCTTGCTTGTACAGCCTACCTTGAAAATTTTTGCATATAAAGGTGTAATCTGAACCTTACAGAGGAGAGGTGCATGATAATAAAATAAATAGCTCTTTAATCAGATGTGAATAAGCCGTGACCTTCCTCATGCAGGTTGGCAATTGGTTCTGAAGAGATGAAACAAAGGAAAAAGGATGCTTAAATACAATAATAAATACAATCACTTTCAGAAATGTTTAATATTTTTATTAAAGATACTATTGTTTTGAAAATACACACATATTTTTGTCTCTTACATATATGAGACTCGTTTACTGATTTACCACTTAATATGTCCTATGAGGATTCAATTCCCATTCTAAATAAAGTAGATTAAAAAAAAGAAATGAAAATGAATCAGTCCATCTTAATAGTACATAAGAAGATACATTTTCTGAAACTACTTTTTAGTTTATTCAAAGATGTTTTCTCTGAATGTCTTTGTTTTGTTCTCTGATATAACAAGGCATCTTCACATAATGCCTTAAAATTATGTTGATTATTGAGTGAGATAACTTTAGCTTTCTTTCTTTCTTTCTTTCTTTCTTCCTTTCTTCCTTTCTTCCTTTCTTCCTTTCTTCCTTTCTTTCTTCCTTTCTTTCTTCCTTTCTTCCTTTCTTCCTTTCTTCCTTTCTTTCTTCCTTTCTTTCTTCCTTTCTTTCTTTCTTCCTTCCTTTCTTCCTTCCTTTCTTCCTTTCTTTCTTCCTTTCTTTCTTCCTTCCTTCCTTCCTTCCTTCCTTCCTTCCTTCCTTCCTTCCTTTCTTTCTTTCTTTCTTTCTTTCTTTCTTTCTTTCTTTCTTTCTTTCTTTCTTTCTTTCTTTTTCTTTCTTTCTTTCTTTCTTTCTTCCTTTCTTTCTTCCTTTCTTTCTTCCTTTCTTTCTTCCTTTCTTCCTTCCTTCCTTCCTTCCTTCCTTCCTTCCTTCCTTCCTCTCTTTCTCTCTTTCTCTCTTTCTCTCTTTCTCTCTCTCTCTCTCTCTCTCTTTCTCTCTCTCTCTCTCTCTCTCTCTCTTTCTCTCTTTCTCTCTTTCTCTCTTTCTCTCTTTCTCTCTGTCTGTCTGTCTGTCTGTCTGTCTTGACAGAGTCTCGCTCTGTTGCCCAGGCTGGAGTGCAGTGGTGCCATCTCGGCTCACTGAAAGCTCTGCCTCCTGGGTTCATGCCATTCTCCTGCCTCAGCCTTCCGTGTAGCTGGGACTACAGGCGCCCATCGCTATGCCCAGCTAATTTTTTGTATTTTTAGTAGAGATGGGGTTTCACCATGTTAGCCAGGATGGTCTCGATCTCCTGACCTCGTGATCCGCCCATCTCGGCCTCCCAAAGTGCTGGGATTACAGACGTGAGCCACTGGGCCCAGCCTTGCTTGCTTTCTTGTTAAGATTGTGGGAAATGATTTGCAAGTAATATTTTAGCTACCGTAAGTGGACTCATTGGGAACAGACGGCAAAATGGCAGGTATAGCTATAAGGCATGGGGAGATTTCTTATAAAGAGTGTTAAAGAAAAAGCTTTGAAAACACCTGCTGCAGGAGAAACATACCCTAAGTGAAAAACTTCTACTAATTTTAAAAAAGATTTCAGTTATTTTTTCATCCTTATCCACCTTAAAAGAGCCCTCAACATATTTCTTTAAGCCTAAGTGAATATTACATCGTTTATAGAGAATTATTTACTCAGTATATTCTTTTTCAAATGTATGTGATTTATCCACTTATTTATTTATTCATGTATAAACTTCTACTTGGCTGATCTTATGTGCTAGAAATTGTGCTAGTTGCTTGAGGGATAAAACATCACTAAGATACAATGATGGTCCTGTTGGGTTTCACAAATTGTGGGCAGCAAATTAATCTGTTATCTTCAAAGAAATCAATTTATCAATGGCATTACTCTCTGAGCTAGTCTTTGAAAGCAACTTCCACTGAGCATTTGAGAATTTTAGCCATTGGCAAGAACTGCAGGTCGGAGAAAAGGGTATTAAATAATACAGCTAAGTTAAGTAAAAAGCAGAAACTTCTATTCTTTAAAAGCAAAGGAACAATCAGGCTGATGAATCAGAGTGAAACACTGCCACTTTCTAAAAGCTCAATATTTATGACTTACAGCCATTTAACCAACGGACAATGTGATCAAGACTTCTCCAAACCCAGTAGCTGTTTTCTGATCACTATGTCTATGCTAAAGGTTAATTCCTCCCTACTCACTTCTGAGTGCACAAGGTGAACTGCCCAGGCAGTGGGACCTACAGGTCCAAGGTCAATAGGAGAGAAAAACAAACCAACAAAGTGTATGATAGGTGACTCAAGTGAAAGTTTAAAAAAAGTAATAATAATAACCAGCTTTCACTGAAATTAACATAAGCTCATTGGCTAACCAGGAAGACAAAACATTGTAAAAGGCACCATAAAAACTGCCTAATAAAACAAAATCACTACATTTTAAAAATTCTGAAAAAGGAGAAATAAATTTGCCAGTGACTGTAAAGCAGTGCCAAGAGGAAACTGAAGCTCATTGAGGAGCATAGTCTGAGAGCAGGAGCAGGTACCAGTCAAGGCTCTGAGACTAAAACAGGTCTTAGGCCAAGGGCACTGAATAGGAGGCGGGCGGTGATGGGGGCCAGTGGAGGAAACATGGTGGATTTTATATTATTGCATTTAGTCATTTTTCCTCGGTGCCCTTACAGTACTTTAAACATACTGCTATTACCTTCATCCATTAGAGCATGTATTCTTTAATTAATTTCATTCCTGTGTAACAGAGAGTAGTATAGCCCCTGGCATAGCCTCTTTGCATTTCCTATATATATTTTTGAAGAAAGAAGAGAAAAAAATGGCAAATACATCTAAAAGTAAGACTGACAGTAGAACATTTTTAGTGTCCTTTTGGTGTCCTTTCTGTTGTGAGTGACAGAAATGGAACACAAACCAGATTAAGCAAAACTGGAATTTATCGGATCATAAAACTACAAAGTCTAAAGCAGGCACTGGCTTTCTATACATAAATATCCAGGCACTCAGCTGGTGACCTCAGGGTGTTCTCGTTCTCCAGTGCCTTGATTCTGCTTGTCGCTGGTGAGCTTTACTCTGCAAGCAGTTCCAAGCGTGTGGCAAGTTGTCCACATATTAATCCCAGAAAATGCCTCTAGAGGCCTCAACCTGGGCCTCATCCACAACTCTGAGGATTACAGGAGGGTACAAGGACAGAAAACTTCAGCCCATGGGGCAGGAGTGGCCTATTTCTCCAAAGAAAAGATGTCCCTCATAGCACTCAATCAATAGTTCTTAAATAAATGAATGAATGAGTCAACCAATCAATAAAATAATTCCTACAATACTGGAAGTTTCCCCTCTTAAAACTTTGTGTGTGTTCATTAAAACACGCTTAACAACTAGAATGTAAGATGTTCTGGGCAGGAATAAAAACAATATTGGGAGGAGTGCCTACTGCACGTGGGTGTGAAGACATAACAGTGAGGTAGTAAAACTGGAGATTCTGATGTTGCATGTCTTTTATTTTTTTTCTGCTCCGGAGAACACAGAAGCAGAGGGAGGAGAAGACATGATCTGGCTGTGAACCCACCCACAAAAAGATCGTTAAACCTTGTATCCCTACTAAAACTCTGGAAAAGGTCTGTGAGAAGTAGAACCCTAAGGAAAGGAAGAAATGATCCCTAGGAATGGATGGAATGGACACAGAATAATTTTTTAAAAGTAATACCAAACTAAGAATATTTATTTTTCATTAACTTTACTAAACTAATAGAGCAAAGGATGGCCACAGACACTGGTTATCTTGATTTAAGCAAGGCATCTGATAAAGATGACCTGACATCTCATGACATTCTTGAGGACAAGGTAAAGTGACATGAAGATAGGTTAATTCATAGAAGCTCAGATAACTGTACAACAAAACTGATTGTAAAGCACAGAATGTATCAGAGTATCCTCAGTAACATTTTCAAACCATCATCACCACCCAATGAGAGATGCTAATATGCCCCCACAGAATTGGCAATAACAGACCGGGCATGGTGGCTCATACCTGTAATCCCAACACTTTGGGAGGCTGAGCTGGGTGGATCACCTGAGGTCAGGAGTTCGAGAACAGCCTGCCCAACATGGCAAAACCCCATCTCTACTAAAAATACAAAAAAATTAGCCAGGTGTGGTGGCGGGCACCTGTAATCCCAGCTACTTGGGAGGCTGAGGCAGGAGAATCGCTTGAACCCAGGAGGCAGAAGTTGCAGTGAGCCGAGATCCTGCCACTGCACTCCAGCTCGGGCAGCAAGAGTGAAACTCCATCTCAAGAAAAAAAATTAGAAATAACAAGTATCAAGGGTGTTCATTAAAACTGGGTTGGACTGCTCTTACAATGAAAGACCAAGCAGGTTTCAACATGATCTGAAGAGGTGGAAGCACTAAGCCCAAGCTAGCAAACTCTAGTTTAACAGACATAGAGGTAAATTTATATGTGCAAGTTTAGGAATATATAGATAAAGAACAAAAAACCCTAGAAGATGACTTGAGAGGGCAAGTCAGGCATTAGAAAAATGAATTAGAAAGCCATAGTGGGCATCTGCCATTTTTGAAAGTTCAAAATAATCACTCTACATTTTGATATTTTCTTGTATCATATATCTTGCCATCCCCAAGACTACATTTCCTACCTTCCCCTGTCACTAACATCAGACATGGATATATTCTATCCATGGGCTGCATCCTCATGAGACAGGTTAGAAATTGAACTGCCCAAGGGGAAGGCATTGATTTGGGGGAGTGGATGAGGAGGCCACACTGTCTGGACTCAGTGGCTTGCAGAATAGCTCTGAGCCATGGTTCTGGAGTTATTACAGGTGGTTTAATGCAGATCCTGTCCTTTCAAAGTAGCCAGAGATTCTGAGAGCTATCTAATATCTCAACACGCAAAGAAACAAGTAAGCAAATATAATTTCCCCACTTAAATGGAATTCTATTGTCTTCCTTTATGAACAAGTATAACACAGGCCTCAGGTGTTTATCAACAAAACTGAAAAATATCATACATCTGCAAACCTTACAGGATAGTCCTATGAACAAAATGCAATAATGTACATGAAACAGCTTGAAAAAGTACCAAAGAGTGACATATGTATAAGTATGGCCTATTTTCTACTGCTACAAATGGCAAGTCTTAAATCATTGGATCATTGCAAAGACACAAATTCTGAATAAACTTTCCAAGTCATATGGGCTGGCCAGTGTTGGGACAGGCAGCCTAATAAAGGATTAAGCTTCTCATCAGTGAAGATATTCAAGCATGCAGATAATAGGTAACAAAGATATGGTAAATGGAATTTCTATTTTTAAAAAATACTCAAACTAGAAGCTCCTAAATTCTCCTTATAATTCTAGTATGTCCTGATTTTCTTTTGCCTATTTTATATAAAGAGATTTTCTGGTCTGGTTTTATGGTTTACTTTCTGTGTATATTATATTATTTAACATATGCTATGATAAAACTATCTTGTCTCCCTATAAACTATACAAATACATGGAGTTCTTCAATTTATATGTATATAAAATGTTAACATATCAAAATATGTGTGGGATGTTAACTTAGAAAATGTAAATTAGCATAATGACATTAATAATGGATGTATAAAAATGCATATGGTATATTGCACACATTTGCAAAATAATTTGTCACGTTTATGCAGCCAGCAGACACATGAAAAAATGCTCATCATCACTGGCCATCAGAGAAATGCAAATCAAAACCACAATGAGATACCATCTCACACCAGTTAGAATGGTGATCATTAAAAAGTCAGGAAACAACAGGTGCTGGAAAGGATGTGGAGGAAATAGGAATGTTTTTACACTGTTGGTGGGACTGTAAACTACTTCAACCATTGTGGAAGACAGTGTGGTGATTCCTCAAGGGTCTAGAACTAGAAATACCATTTGACCCAGCCATCCCATTACTGGGCGTATACCCAAAGGATTATAAATCATGCTGCTATAAAGACACATGCACACGAATGTTTATTGTGGCACTATTCACAATAGCAAAGACTTGGAACCAACCCAAATGCCCATCAATGATAGATTGGATAAAGAAAATGTGACACATATACACCACAGAATACTATGCAGCCATAAAAAAGGATGAGTTCATGTCCATTGTAGGGACATGGATGAAGCTGGAAACCATAATTCTGAGAAAACTATTGCAAGGACAGAAAACCAAACACACATGTTCTCACTCATAGGTGGGAATTGAACAGTGAGAACACTTGGACATAGGGTGGGGAACATCACACACCAGGCCTGTTGTGAGGTGGTGGGGGAGGGGAGAGGGATACCATTGGGGGATATGCCTAATGTAAATGACGAGTTAATGGGTGCAACCCACCAACACGGCACATGTATACATATGTAACAAACCTGCATGCTGTGCACATGTGCCCTAGAACTTAAAGTATAATTAATAATAATAATTTGTCAT
This sequence comes from Theropithecus gelada, assembly GCF_003255815.1. Classification (NCBI taxonomy): domain Eukaryota; kingdom Metazoa; phylum Chordata; class Mammalia; order Primates; family Cercopithecidae; genus Theropithecus; species Theropithecus gelada. Next base: position 8,709,839 of record NC_037686.1, on the reverse strand, counting down.
GATATTATTTTGTGTGCATTTGTTGTTTTCAATTTTTATGAAGAAGGAAATATAAAGTTCTTATATATATTTCAATTTTAAGTATATACTTGTTATCTGGGGTAAATTTCGTATGCAGATGCTTCTGAGGTGTTCAGTTTACAAACCCGATTCCTTAACATTACGAGAGAAAAGCACACATAAAGAAAAGCGTATTAAAGTGTGTCCTCTCCATACCCTGCTCGAAGGGTGCTTTACGTATTCTTCTACTATCAAGTAACTGTGCATTCAGTTGCCATTCTACGTGGTTGAATTAGGAACTGTTCAATGGCAGGGCTTTTTAAAACAACAGCCTCATTGAGATACAATTTATGTACCATATGATTCACCTACTTAAAGTGTACAATTTAATGGATTTTTTAGTTGTGCAATCATCACTACAATCATCACGGCATCTAATTTTGAATCACTACAATCTAATTTTGAATATTTTCATCACCCCTAAAATAAACCCCATCCTATTTGCACCCACCTTTTCATTCTCCCACCACTTCTTCTCCTCAACCCTAGACAACGACTAATTTACGTTCTGTCTTTATAGATTTTTCCCATTCTGGACATTTAATATGAATGGTTTTATGTAATATGTGGCCCTCTGTCACTGGCTTCTTTCACTCAGCATATTTTCAACATTTGTCCATATTGTAGCATGTATCAGTACTTCATTCCTTTTTATTGCTAAATATTATTCCATTGTATGGATTTGTTATATTTTGTTTATCAGTTGATGGACATTTGAGTTGTTTCTACTTTTTGGGTATTATGACAAATGCTGTGAGAAATAGTCACCATATTCCCATCAACACTTATGATCTATTTTTTTCTAGCCATCCTAGTATGGTGTGAAGTGGCATCTCATTCTGATTTTGATTTATATTTTCCTGATGACTAATGATGTTGAGTATCTTTTAATGTGCTTTTTGGCCATTCATATAACTTTTTTTTTTTTTTAGAAATGTTGATTCTGAAGACAATTTCCAAATGATATGGACTGGCCAGTGTTGAGACAGGCAGCCCAATAAAGGAGTGAGCTTCTTATCAGTGAAGATATTCAAGCATATGGATAATAGGTAATAAAGATATGATAATGCAATTTCAATTTTTAAAAGGTATTTGGACTAGAGACTCATAAATTCTCCTAATAATTCTAATATTTTCTGATCTTCCCTTGCCTGTTTTATATAAAGAGATTTTCTAACCATCATAGACACTTGCTCATATTTAAATTGGACTACTTGTCTTTTATATTACTGTGATTGTAAGAGTTCTTTGTACACGGTAGATACAAGTCTTTATCAGGTATTATTTGCAAATATTTTATCTCATTCTGTGAAAATGCCTTTTTGCTTTCTTGATGGTGTCCTTTGCGGTACAAAAGTTTTAAATTTTGATGAAACCCAATTCATTTTTTTTTTCTTATTTACTGGTGCTCTTAGTGTCATATCTAAGAAATTATTGCCTAATCCAAGGTCATAAAGAGTTGTGCCTACTTTTTCCTAAGAATTCTACATGGTTTTAGCTCTTACATTTAGGAAAGATCTATTTTGATCTTACCTAAAGATTTACATTTGATCTACTTTGAATTAATTTTGTCTATGGTATAAAATAGGGATCCAGTTTAGTTTTAGGTGTATGTGGATATCCAGTTGTTCCAGCATAATTTGTTGAAGAAGACTTTCTTTTACCGAATTGTCTTGGCACTCTTGTCAAAATTTAATTGATCATATATGTGAGGCCTAATTTTTGGACTCTGAATCCTATTCCATTGATTTATATGTCTATCTCTATTTATTTTTGTAAATTCTAACACTAGCACTGTGCATGACCACTACATTGTGCAATATATATTTTGCCAATGAGTGGCAATCAACCAGAAGATTGCCTTGTCTTTCTTTCTTACTTTCTTAACATAATTTTTTTTTGTTTGAAACGGAGTTTTGCTCTTGCTGCCCAGGCTACAGTGCAGTGGTGCAATTTTGGCCCACTGCAACCTCTGCCTCCCGGGTTCAAGCGATTCTCTTGCCTCAGCCTCCCATGTAGCTGGGATTACAGGTATGCGCCACCATGCCCGGCTAAGTTTGCATTTTTAGTAGAGACGGGCTTTCTCCATGTTGGTCAGGTTGGTCTGGAACTCCTAACCTCAGGTGATCTGCCCACCTCGGCCTCCCAAAGTGCTGGGAATACAGGCATGAGCCACCATGCCTGGCCAACAGATCATTAATTGCACAACGGTCTATGATGACTCTCAATAGATTTGTAGCAGTCAATTAGAAAGAAGTATTCTAGCTCTTTAATTCTGACATGTAGTTAATAGAGCAAGTGTCAAAGCTATGGCATAAAGGGTGTGATTCAAGGTCAGATTTTTAAAAATTTCTCAGTCTTTTTCTACCTGTTTCTCTGTTATATAACTATTCCCTGCCTGTAACACTCTTCTATGTTCTTGTCATCTTCTTTCTTGTATGTGGTGATAAAGTTAAATTTACAAGAATTGCAACTCTGATTTACTTTTTGAAACTAAAATGTCCATTTTGCCATTTTAGTTAATATATTTTTGTTACATAAGTCCAAAAACTAGTAAAGGCAAATGAGAGTGCTAGCAATCCACTTAGAAGATATATTATCCATATTTATTATGTGCCATATATTGTGTTATTTCTTTTATTATTATTATTATTATTATTATTATTATACTTTAAGTTCTAGGGTACATGTGCATAACGTGCAGGTTTGTTACATATGTATACTTGTGCCATGTTGGTGTGCTGCACCCATCAACTCGTCAGCACCCATCAACTCGTCATTTACATCAGGTATAACTCCCAATGCAATCCCTCCCCCCTCCCCGCTCCCCGTGATAGGCCCCGGTGTGTGATGTTCCCCTTCCCGAGTCCAAGTGATCTCATTGTTCAGTTCCCACCTATGAGTGAGAACATGCGGTGTTTGGTTTCCTGTTCTTGCGATAGTTTGCTAAGAATGATGGTTTCCAGCTGCATCCATGTCCCTACAAAGGACACGAACTCATCCTTTTTTATGGCTGCATAGTATTCCATGGTGTATATGTGCCACATTTTCTTAATCCAGTCTGTCACTGATGGACATTTGGGTTGATTCCAAGTCTTTGCTATTGTGAATAGTGCCACAATAAACATACGTGTGCATGTGTCTTTATAGCAGCATGATTTATAGTCCTTTGGGTATATACCCAGTAATGGGATGGCTGGGTCATATGGTACTTCTAGTTCTAGATCCTTGAGGAATCACCATACTGTTTTCCATAATGGTTGAACTAGTTTACAATCCCACCAACAGTGTAAAAGTGTTCCTATTTCTCCACATCCTCTCCAGTGCCTGTTGTTTCCTAACTTTTTAATGATCACCATTCTAACTGGTGTGAGATGGTATCTCATTGTGGTTTTGATTTGCATTCCTCTAATGGCCAGTGATGATGAACATTTTTTCATGTATCTGTTGGCTGTATGAATGTCTTCTTTTGAGAAGTGTCTGTTCATATCCTTTGCCCACTTTTTGATGGGATTGTTTTTTTCTTGTAAATTTGTTTGAGTTCTTTGTAGGTTCTGGATATTAGCCCTTTGTCTGATGAGTAGATTGCAAAAATTTTTTTCCCATTCTGTAGGTTGCCTGTTCACTCTGATGGTAGTTTCTTTTGCTGGGCAGAAGCTCTTTAGTTTAATTAGATCCCATTTGTCAATTTTGGCTTTTGTTGCCATTGCTTTTGGTGTTTTAGACATGAAGTCCTTGCCCGTGCCTATGCCCTGAATGGTATTACCTAGGTTTTCTTCTAGGGTTTTTATGGTATTAGGTCTAACATTTAAGTCTCTAATCCATCTTGAATTAATTTTCGTATAAGGAGTAAGGAAAGGATCCAGTTTCAGCTTTCTACTTATGGCTCGCCAATTTTCCCAGCACCATTTATTAAATAGGGAATCCTTTCCCCATTTCTTGTTTTTCTGAGGTTTGTCAAAGATCAGGTGGCTGTAGATGTGTGGTATTATTTCTGAGGACTCTGTTCTGTTCCATTGGTCTATATCTCTGTTTTGGTACCAGTACCATGCTGTTTTGGTTACTGTAGCCTTGTAGTATAGTTTGAAGTCAGGTAGTGTGATGCCTCCAGCTTTGTTCTTTTGACTTAGGATTGTCTTGGCAATGCGGGCTCTTTTTTGGTTCCATATGAACTTCAAAGCAGTTTTTTCCAATTCTGTGAAGAAACTCATTGGTAGCTTGATGGGGATGGCATTGAATCTATAAATTACCTTGGGCAGTATGGCCATTTTCACGCTATTGATTCTTCCTATCCATGAGCATGGTATGTTCTTCCATTTGTTTGTGTCCTCTTTTATTTCACTGAGCAGTGGTTTGTAGTTCTCCTTGAAGAGGTCCTTTACATCCCTTGTAAGTTGGATTCCTAGGTATTTCATTCTCTTTGAAGCAATTGTGAATGGAAGTTCATTCCTGATTTGGCTCTGTGTTTGTCTGTTACTGGTGTATAAGAATGCTTGTGATTTTTGCACATTAATTTTGTATCCTGAGACTTTGCTGAAGTTTCTTATCAGCTTGAGATTTTGGGCTGAGATAATGGGGTTTTCTAAATATACAATCATGTCATCTGCATTGTGTTATTTCTTATATATGTGATCTCACTTACCTTTATCCCAGCAATGGAGACAGGTGCCATTCTAATATTTATTCTAAGAAGACAAAATCAGAGTGCAGACAGGTTGAATAATTTAACCAAAGCCACAGAGCTAAAGAGTTTTGGAGCCAGCATTTAAATGCAGATATGATCAATTCCAGAACCCACAGCCTCAACAGATAATCGCAAAAGAAGTCTCCATTGTAGCATCTTCATTTTATAAATGAAGAAAATAAGATCTGATGATATTTATTAATTATGCAAAATTATGCAGAGCCACAAAACCCAGTTGTTCAGGTTGTGCATTGCATGAATCTAAGAGTATTAGTTACATAATACTGCTAGCCCCGAAAGTGTTCAATCCATTTTCTTCGTGATAGCCTGCACATGTTTGCAGATGTCTACTATGTGCTCCTCAAAGCTCAACATATTTGCTCTTGTGACCAGATTCCAATTTTTTATCGAGTACTCATTTCTAATACAGTTAGATATTTATCACAGCCTGCATTATGTCCTGAGATCTGTGATATATTAGTTGATTAAATTTTTTTTCATATGGTAAAGCCCCCCCTTTGTGATTTCCAGTTCTACAAATTGTAACAAACGCATGGAGTCACATATCTACCACCAGCATCATACAGAACACTTCCATGCAGTGTCACCAGCAGTCCTGATTTGCCTGGAAGAAAGAGGGATAACTGGAACTCAGGACACTGAGTTTTAAAATTGAGAGTCTTGGAAAACTAGGATGTATAGTTAGTTACCCTACTTCTAGCATCCTACAATTCCCTGTCTATAGCCATCTGTAGTCAACCCCTTCCCCAAACCTCAACTCCTGGTAACCTTCCCTCCGTTTTCCATTTTCATAGTTTTGCTTTTTCCAGAATATCATTTAAATGGAATCATATAGTATGTGGCGTTTTACATCTGGCTCTGTTACCTCGGTTCTTTGATGGATTTAAGATACGTCATTTATTTTCAGTTTGTCCAGATTTTTTGTTGTTATTGTAGAGGTAGAAGTGCTGCTTTTTCCAGCTTTCTCTGTTTCTGAGCTGAAATCACTCATTTGCTTTTTGAATGAAGAAAAAATATCTTGAACAACACAATAACCAAATGGTGGCCCAAGTTTATGAATTGCTTACATATTATAAGCAAAATGAAATGTATAACAATTGGAGAGTTTTTTTTCCAATGATGGTGCCGGAGAAGGAGTAGGCCAATACAAAGAGATAAAAATGTTCAAAATCACAGAGTACAAAATGCAGGTCTAAGTGCTACTTAGAATGTAAGAAGATAATGGTCCCTTTATGACCATCCAGGGAAAAAAATATAGCTTTAAGCAGTTCTCTGCTAGCTGTTACTGTACACTGGTATCACCAATTAAAGACCAATGTCTCGTGGAAAACAGCGATTGGTATCATAATTCTCTCTATACAGTGCTCTAAAGGATAAAGAGTTGGCAATTGTTGTTTCCTAATAGACTCATCTTCTAACAGCAATAATAAAATTATTACTCAGCAACCTTGTAAATGATTACAAATTATAGCAATAAGCAAGTGGTATTCAGTCTCATGATTGCACAGTTAAGGCATTTCAACATTACCAAAGAAATCAGTAATGAACAAATGAGGCATTTCTTCACACAAAGAGCTTATAGTGTTCTCTATCTGCCCCAACTTTGCATTTTTGATAGCCTAAAAGTAAACTATTTTCTCTTCAAATCATTGCCATTTACTACATAGTGCATTTCTTTATTCTCATGTTTAAGCCTCCTTTATTGAACACAAGAGTAATAATTTTATGTCAGTATTTAAGGAGACAACTTTTACTCTGGGTTATGATGAGAAATGGATGTGGCAAATATTGTGTTATGTAGGCTTTCAAACAATTCTCAGAAATCAAAGCTGAGAAAAAAAAGAGTCACTTTAGTAACATCAGAAACATACCAAACCCTAAGATCATGCTGGTGAAAGGAAGGCAGGACTATCATTCTCCTCACTTTTAGATAATTTAATATCTATGATATGAATGAGAGAGGAAAATAAAAACAGAAAGCAACATGCACACACACACACACACACACACACAAACTGGATTGGCCAAATCTGGATATACTGTGGAAACCATGCTTAGGAATAAGACAGAAAATCAGCTGCCAGAATCAGCACTAAATCAGAACCAAACTCAGTTGTCTTGAAGCCAGTTCCAAGGAGTTTGGATCTGAAACCGTTTCTAACATAAAGATTTCAAAGTTAAGGCTGAAGTTTTGGGTAGAATGGCTTTATATATTAAAAAGTAAAGTTTGCAGAAGTTGCTAACAGGCAAAGTCTGAAAGAGCCTTGAAAAAACACAAATATACCTGACAAATACACACGTCATGTCTTCGCAACCCACCCTTAGAAATCAATTGCACAAAGGCCGTACACACTCACATAATTGTGAGAGGCCAAATGTTCTTGAGGAGTTGAAGGTCACATGGTGAGGCAGAGGATACCAGCTACCTACTTTCACACCCATTTTCCTTTTGATTCTTGGTAACACGATCCCACATTTTAGCTAAGTATACTGCTTTCTGGAAGCAGAGACTACATTTCTTACCCTACCTTACAGCTTTTTGTGGCTCTGTGACCAAATTCTGGCCAAAAACGTGTAAGCAAAACTGGGAATTCCAGCAAGGTCTTTAAAGGGGACAGAAAAATCTTTTCCCCCTTTTGCCTTTTTCACTTCTTAGAGAACAGAAATGGAGGATAGAGTTCTAGAAGTTATCACGAATGATTGGTTTACCTTGGTGTGGGAAGAGATCTGCCCAAGAAAGCAAAGCAGAAAGGAACAGGAACAATAGGACCTTCAACCAGTTATGAAATTGAGATGCAGAAAAGCCGCCACACAAGCCCTGGATAGGCTACCTCCAGTCTGCTTTCATGTGAAAGAGAAATAAGCTTCTGTGTTCTAAAAACAACGTTATGTTGTTGTTGTTGTTCTTGTTTTTGTTGTAGAAAGCCAAACTTAATTCTAACAAATATCCTGTAATTGTTTTAGACTATGATATGTTATAAAATTTGATGTGTATGTGTGTTAGAAACATATATAGAGTCTATGCATTTTCAGAGTCACAAATCACTTTTTACAACTTACTAACTGTGCTATATCTATGAATTCACATATCCCTGGGTGGTCAGTTCTATGTGTCAGCCTGGCAATAATCACCAGTTATTCAACGAAACACTAATGTTGGTGTTGCTGTCAGGTATTTTGAAGATGTAAATAGTCTGTAATCCATTGACTTTAATAAGGAAGGCTATCCTAGATAATCCTAGACCATATGGGTGATCTGATTCAGTCCTTGAAAGTCCTGAAAAGCAGATTCGGGCTCCTCTGATGGAGGAGAAACTCCACCTGGGGACAGAAGTGTCAGCTCCTGCTGGAGAGAACCAGTTTGCCTTCCCTCATGCCTGCCCCATGAATTTCCGTCTTGTCTAGCCAGCTCCCAAATCACAGGAGCCAAGTCCTTGCAATAAATCTCTTAGCATACATCTCCTAGTGGTTCTATTTATGTGTTTCAACCTTGACTGGTATAGTCCAGAAATCAAAAAGAATAAAAAATACACCTAAAGAACAATTGAAAAAAAAAGAAAGAAAGAAAGAAAGAAGTGAGTTCTATAAAGAAGGTTAGCTGTGATTTTTCCTTTCACGATCACATTTAAATTTCAGTTAGGGAAACATTTTTTCTCAGTTTCTTCTTCCTCATGTAGGCCTTGGAAAATCTGCCATCTGCAAAAAAGTTACTGGATGCTTTTTGTTTCTCCAGGCACTCTCTTGGCTGATTTAATTCTATGACATTTCACTGAATTAATTTTATCCACAGTTTCTTATTAAGACCATAGCCAAAATAAAAATTCAGTTTTGACCTAGGGAGAATTTGTGATGGACTAGACAAACTGTTTTGATTTGATTCTGCCACTCCATGAGTTTGATCCCGTTTTCTTTTTCTCTCTTAAGATACAGCCTGCACACAAATGGTTTCCAGCATCCACAATTGGTCCTGGGATTGATAATTTTTGTTGCTTTATGACATCTTTCCTGGAATAGTGTTAGGGTCTCTGTTTACGTTCTTTATTCTAATAGATAAGAGAACAGGATGTGTGTTTTGAGCCTAGACTATTAAGAGTGCATGTTTTGTGTACACTAATTTCTGTTGAATCAGCTGCTGGCAATCACAGGTCACACTCCTCTGCTGGAGCCTGGATCATTGTGGTGTTTTTAAGTGGTTTGAGGAAAGTAGGTAGTCAATGTCAACATAAGTTAACACTGGGATGAGGACATTTCCCTTGATCTGATCTTCCTAAAGTGTGTTTTTGGAATATACATCAATGGAAACATGAGTTTGTTTCATATGAAACAAACATTTCATAGTCAAGTAATTTTGGGAAACGGTGGGCTACACAAACTGAAAAGATGTCTCCACTGCAGGACTTCTCAGTCTTTGACATGTTAATGAGCACCATGAATCTCCCAGGAGATGTCAGCATATAGCTTTTCCCGTTCTACAGAGCTCAGTGTTGAGCTATGTGCTCCAAACCATCTATTTAACAGACTGTCACTAAGTGGAATAATCTTTCTAAGAGCTCCCACTAATATCTAATAATGTAACAATATATCTTTTCATAGAGTTATTTAAGTAACATAGCATAAAATGCTATATGTTCCTTTATCTAGCATTGGTTGAGTGCTATGTATACTTTAAAAAGCAACCCTGAAGATTCCTGAAGCATCTTAGATATTTAATGACTTTTGCAACATCTACAAAATGAACTTGAGGTTTAAGAGGTTTTGTAATGTCTTCTTTATAGTTTCATTCTGCTTCCAAACTCCACTGAATGCTTTTATTTCAGTGCTCCGCAACAACCACTATATGTAGGACCCGTCATTGATCTGATCTTTCACTAACTTCCTTCTTGCACAGAGCATTCATGAAATCTTGCAGATGGGCAGAAATCTTGTAGGTTTTAAAATAAATGGTTCTGCTAGTACAGTCTGTGTGAGGTTAAAATTCATGCAAAAACTTTGTTTCTGATTTTTTAAATTTGATGTTTTTTCATGGCCGCTAAGAAAGTTGGGATTTTCATCAGGAATGAGAAGGGTATTGTTGCCCATAGATTGGATATAGTCTTAGCTCATCTACGTAGAATAATGATAAACTGCCATAGATGCCATGACTTAAACCATTTGTATATCTAGTACATATTACATTTCTTTTCTGTGTTTCATTTTGATTTCTTGGGCAGCATCTCTAGCATACCCCCTATATGCTGTGAAGACTGAGTGAATTAAAGATATATGTGTTGAAAAGTATTGGTGCATGGACATTTAGTGCAGGAGGACTAGAAAAAGCATTGCTGAGGCACATGTGCGCTACCCGTTTTTATTGTTGGAGTCTAACACAATTCTGTAGAGAAGGTGAAAAGTATCTAATTGTAGTGAAAAGGGTTTTGTACTGATTCAGAAAAGAATTAAGGTGGAAGTCAATAATATATTTTGAAACTTGCCAATAGGAAAAGTCCTTTCTTCCCTGCATTTATTCCAAAGATTTTAGTAATATTTACCCTTTCTTTTTTTTAAAATGCAAACTGTAATTCCCCTTTTCAAAATTCTAAAGCTAAAATAAATGGCATATGAATCAGATGGATTAAGATATTAATTCTATAAAAATACTACACTTTTTTAAAAAACCTATGTTTCCTCTTTTTTATTCAGACAACTTTTCAGATGTTCTAAGAAAAATAGCTTTTAAAAAATATATTGAGTCACAATATCCTTTTTAAAAATAGTATAACCAAACTTGTCGAATGTCTATTTTTCCCTTACTTTTATGTGTGACTTATATAATAGAGAAGAGAAAATTTTCAGAAGTCATTGGATATCCTAATCTACCCAAAGATATCATAAAGAATTTTTGGCTCCTTCCTTCCCTCTCTCCCTCCCTCCCTCCCCTCCCTCTTTCCTTCCTTCCTTCCTTCCTTCCTTCCTTCCTTCCTTCCTTCCTTCCTTCCTTCCTTCCTTCCTTCCGAAAATATACCTTTATACAGATAGGCATTCTTTATCTATAAGGTTATGTGTACAGCATGTAAGGCCATAACTAATACTGTTTATTCTAAGAGCAACACAGCAGTCAAAAGATCTCAGTGTATGAAAACAGCAGAAGATATCAAATAAGTTCCCTGTGGCTTCCATCAGTTTTCAATCATACTTCAGAAAATTCTCTTTTCCCTCCATCCTTTCTTTCATATACCACAGCTGCTTCTGAATCTGCCTCCTCCAAATACAGCAGAGAAACAACCCCAAACCTCCCCAGGGCATGCTCTCCACCTCCCTTTTCCATCTTCATTTTCCATCGCGTTGCTGAAGTGACCTGAAAGGAGGGGACGGGGACAGAAGACCTCATTTATTTGTTTCAGAAGACAAACATCTGAAAAAGCCCTGAGTTATTAATAATTTTTCTCAATACAATATTTTCGAATGCACATTTTCTTATTTATTTATGAAACATTTGTGAATTATCTCTATATTAGCCTTACCTATGTGTTGATTTGGATATTTGCTCCTTCTCTTACTGAATTTTGTAAATATTTTCATTTTAATTAGTTATCTACATTACAAGAAGTGATTTTTCCCAAATTTATAATTCACATTTGTGGATTGCCTATATATTTCCTTCACCTATTCGTTTACTTGGATCTTAGTGATTTATGTATTTGTTTTAATTCTTTGTCATTTATATAATTATAGTTTGCCCAGTTTCTATTTTCAGGTTATTTATGATGACATGTCCCTAGAGAAACATAAACTTTCATGTATTCAATTCCATTGCCTCTTACTTTTCTGTTAGTTATTTTGAAAGTGTAGGTCCACATCCTAAGTTTATAGTAACACTCACCTATGTTTCCTTCAGTACTTTGAAGGCACTTAAAATAATTTGAAACTCTTTGTTTACCTGGGATTTATCTTGGTGAGTGGAGTGTGAACCATAGGATTTATTATAATTTCTCTACTTGGTTTGTTAATACTTCTACCATTAATAAATAAGGTAAATTGAGAAGCTTTATTTTAATTGCTATGCACTTTAAACAGCCTAAAAGACCTACGAAGTACATTTTTTAAAAAAGTATTTAAATAGGCCCGGTGGGGTGGCTCACACCTGTAATCCCAGCACTTTGGGAGGCTGAGGTGGGCAGATCACGAGATCAGGAGATCGAGACCATCCTGGCCAACATGGTAAAACCCCATCTCTACTAAAAATACAAAAATTACCTGGGTGTGGTGGTACGCACCTGTAGTCTCAGCTACTTGGGAGGCAGAGGCCGAAGAATCACTTGTACCCAGGAGGCGAAGGTTGCAGTGGGTCGAGATCGTGCCACAGAACTCCAGCTTGGCGACAGAGCGAGACTCTGTCTCAAAAAAAAATAGTATTTAAATGTATATATGTATTTTTTCAGTAAAGTAGTCTAGATGTTAGTTGGGGGAAATAACTTTCATGACTTTTTGCCTATTACCTGTTTTGGTTTTCTGCTTTTTTAAGACTGCTATTTTATTTTTATTTCTTTATTTTTATTTTTTAAGACAGAATCTCACTCTGTTGCCCAGGCTGGAGTGCAGTGGTGTGATCTCTGCTCACTGCAACCTCCACCTCCCGGGTTCAAGCAGTTGTCCTGCCTGAGCCTCCTGAGTGGCTGAGAATACAGATGCCCACCACCACACCCAGCTAATTTTTGTATTTTCAGTAGAGATGGGTTTCACCATTTTGGCCAGGCTGGTCTCTAACTTCTCACCTCAAGGGATCCGCCTGCCTCCAGGGATCCACCTGCCGAAGCCTCTGAAAGTTCTGGGATTCCAGGCATGAGCCACCACGCCCGGCCTCTTATTATTTATTTTAAAACGGAAAGGTAAGAAATCTCAGAAAAGAGAGTCATGTTGACATTAGAGATGGATTTCAAGAATTTTTTCTAACCCTATCACCAACAACTTGTTCTTACGGCTCCTGGGGAAGGAGCTGTGCGGCATTCCTCAGGGTCCAGAACAGTGATGCAGCCATTTTGCAGGCGGGCAGCGTCTCACGCCTTTCTGTCGTTAGCACTCTTTTGTGGCTGGTTCTCTTCTTTCTTTTCTGCTCATTTCTGTACCAGGGTGACTTGCTCTCACTCTGTGCTTTCTCTCTTCCATAGCACTGGTTAGTGTATAACGAATCGAGAAGTTGGGTTTTGCCTCAGGAAATAAGGAGGCCAATCAGCTCACTGGCCCAATTCACATTATTGTAGCTTGGTCACCTAAAGTTTGAATTAGATTGGGACCAAAATCTGCATAAAAGTGCTGTGATTCTTCTGTGTTTCTGTGTTGTTAGTCCCTGTTGTGTATCTCCCTTGGAAACTTTTTGAAATAGTCTCTGTAGGATGTGCTTATTCCTAGGTGCCCTGGCCCTAATACCATTTAATACAGATACAAATTCACCATAAGTTCTGATCAGCCTAATGCATAGGGGCTTTTAAAAGTGAGTAAAAATTGGATGAAGGCTAATAAGGATGAAACTCAGAGTCAGGGAAGAAAGTGGTAACAATGAGGCTTACGGGGTCATGTGGGCCCAGATTGTTCAGGGCTTTCCTCTTACACCTCTTGAAATATGTGTGGTTCTATCCTAACAGCAATAGGAAGACTTCTGAGGGTTTTAAACAGGGGAACAAAATTATTAGGTGAATGTTTTACAAAGAATCTTTTAAAAAGATTCTTGATGAAATAACTATTCTTTTGATTAACAGCTGGCTTTTGATTAAATTATCAGTTCTAGCACATTCCTCTATTAGTCAGATTATCTTGTCATTTTTCTGCTTGTTTATTTTTATTTTGCTTCTTTTGCTTTTATTTTGCCAGAGTGGGGAGAGCCTATTGTTACTGTTGTTCTTCTCCGTTTCTCTTACTTTTTGATTGATATATATTGACGTAACGTATTTGGCACATAAAAGTTTATGCAAAACATATCTTTATTATGAAGAGTAATCTTTGTTAAAATGCCAAACACATAGAAATCACAGGAAAATGAATGTTCACTCATAATGAAATTAAGTTTGTAAGATGTGTAAATGAAATTGCCTTTTGTCTGAATCCAGAATATAGTAAGTGCAATTTGAAGGTCACAGTGAAAAATACATTAGAATTGGAAGAATATGAAAAAATACTAAAATTTGGCAGTCACTTTAGAAGCTTACCTAGCTCTCCAAGTCATTGTCATTCTCTCTGTTAGCTGGTCCCCTAGGGATCAATAAAAACCGTTCTGGTTGGAAAACTCTAACTACTAGTGCAGAAAAGAATTGTGTCAGGTTTATTTAGTGATGTCATGGAGCCTTAAGGAAGGCAATAAAAATCTCTGATGCTCTCCAGAAAAGCAGAAGCTTACTGCATGGAAACTAGTGGTCTAAAAAGGCTGTAGCCTTTGAAGAAAAACAATTCAACTATATTTTAATGAAAGGAAAGAAAAACTGTGTGTCCATGGAATATGAGATATCAGATGGAATTAAAACACTTTTTGAGGAATAAAAAAACCAAATAACCCAATAAAAAATGGTCATAGGATCCAAATAGTCTTATCACTAAGAAATATATTCAAATGGTCAATAAGGACATGAAAGGATGCTCAACATAATTAGTCACCAGGGAAATGCAAATCAAAACCATATGAGATACTACTCTTACCTACGAGGATGGCTAGATTCCAAAAGTCAGATAAAATCAAGTATTGGTGAGGAAGTGGAGAAATTGGAACCCTCCTAAACTGCTGATGAGAATGTAAAATAGTGTAGCTGCTTTGGAAAACAATCTGGCAGTTCCTCACAATACATAGAGTTACCTTACGTTCTAGCAACTTTACTCCTATGCATTTTCCCAAGAGGAGAGAAAAGACACGTTTACACAAACACTCACACATAAAGAAATGTTCACAGAAGCATTATTTATGATAGCCATAAATTAGGCACATCTCAAGTGGCTGAATGAAAAAACTAAATGTGGTATATCTATACAATCAAATAGTATTTGACCATATAAAGGAATAAAGTTTGATACATGGTACAATGTGAATTAGTTTTGAAAACATTACGCTAAGTAAAACACACCAGTCCCGAAATGCCACATTATTGTAAGATTCCATTCATACGAAACGTCCTGAACAGGCAAATCTATACAGACAGAACACAGATTAATGGTAACTTCTTAAAACTGAGGAGGATAGGGCTGTAGGTGGATGACAGCTGAGGGTATGGGGTTGCTATCGAGGTGACAAACATATTTAAAATTATAGTAATGATTTCATATTTCTGTAAAATACTTAAAATCACTGAATTTTATATTTTAAATGAGTGAGTTGCATGAATATAGGAATTATTTCTTTTTTTTTATTATTATACTTTAAGTTCTAGGGTACAAGTGGATAACGTGCAGGTTTGTTACATATGTATACCTGTGCCATGTAGGCATGCTGCACCCATCAACTTGTCAGCACCCATCCACTCGTCATTTACATCAGGTATAACTCCCAATGCAATCCCTCCCCCCTCCCCGCTCCCCGTGATAGGCCCCGGTGTGTGATGTTCCCCTTCCTGAGTCCAAGTGATCTCATTGTTCAGTTCCCACCTATGAGTGAGAACATGCAGTGTTTGGTTTTCTGTTCTTGAGATAGTTTGCTGAGAATGATGGTTTCCAGCTGCATCCATGTCCCTACAAAGGACACAAACTCATCCTTTTTTATGGCTGCATAGTATTCCATGGTATATATGTGCCACATTTTCTTAATCCAGTCTGTCACTGATGGACATTTGAGTTGATTCCAAGTCTTTGCTATTGTGAATAGTGCCACAATAAACATACGTGTGCATGTGTCTTTATAGCAGCATGATTTATAATCCTTTGGGTATATACCCAGTAATGGGATGGCTGGGTCGTATGGTACTTCTAGTTCTAGATCCTTGAGGAATCGCCATACTGTTTTCCATAATGGTTGAACTAGTTTACAATCCCACCAACAGTGTAAAAGTGTTCCTATTTCTCCACATCCTCTCCAGCGCCTGTTGTTTCCTGACTTTTGAATGATTGCCATTCTAACTGGTGTGAGATGGTATCTCATTGTGGTTTTGATTAGCATTTCTCTGATGGCCAGTGATGATGAGCATTTTTTCATGTGCCTGTTGGCTGTATGAATGTCTTCTTTTGAGAAGTGTCTGTTCATATCCTTTGCCCACTTTTCGATGGAGTTGTTTGTTTTTTTCTTGTAAATTTGTTTGAGTTCTTTGTAGGTTCTGGATATTAGCCCTTTGTCTGATGAGTAGATTGCAAAATTTTTTTCCCATTCTGTAGGTTGCCTGTTCACTCTGATGGTAGTTTCTTTTGCTGGGCAGAAGCTCTTTAGTTTAATTAGATCCCATTTGTCAATTTTGGCTTTTGTTGCCATTGCTTTTGGTGTTTTAGACATGAAGTCCTTGCCCGTGCCTATGCCCTGAATGGTATTACCTAGGTTTTCTTCTAGGGTTTTTATGGTATTAGGTCTAACATTTAAGTCTCTAATCCATCTTGAATTAATTTTTGTATAAGGAGTAAGGAAAGGATCCAGTTTCAGCTTTCTACTTATGGCTCGCCAATTTTCCCAGCACCATTTATTAAATAGGGAATCCTTTCCCCATTTCTGGTTTTGGTCAGGTTTGTCAAAGATCAGATGGCTGTAGATGTGTGGTATTATTTCTGAGGACTCTGTTCTGTTCCATTGGTCTATATCTCTGTTTTGGTACCAGTACCATGCTGTTTTGGTTACTGTAGCCTTGTAGTATAGTTTGAAGTCAGGTAGCGTGATGCCTCCAGCTTTGTTCTTTTGACTTAGGATTGTCTTGGCAATGCGGGCTCTTTTTTGGTTCCATATGAACTTTAAAGCAGTTTTTTCCAATTCTGTGAAAAAAACTCATTGGTAGCTTGATGGGGATGGCATTGAATCTATAAATTACCTTGGGCAGTATGGCCATTTTCACGATATTGATTCTTCCTATCCATGAGCATGGTATGTTCTTCCATTTGTTTGTGTCCTCTTTTATTTCACTGAGCAGTGGTTTGTAGTTCTCCTTGAAGAGGTCCTTTACATCCCTTGTCAGTTGGATTCCTAGGTATTTCATTCTCTTTGAAGCAATTGTGAATGGAAGTTCATTCATGATTTGGCTCTCTGTTTGTGTGTTACTGGTGTATAAGAATGCTTGTGATTTTTGCACATTAATTTTGTATCCTGAGACTTTGCTGAAGTTTCAGATCAGCTTAAAGAGATTTTGGGCTGAGACAATGGGGTTTTCTAAATATACAATCATGTCATCTGCAAACAGGGACAATTTGACTTCTTCTTTTCCTAACTGAATACCCTTGATTTCTTTCTCTTGCCTGATTGCCCTAGCCAGAATTTCCAACACTATGTTGAATAGGAGTGGTGAGAGAGGGCATCGCTGTCTTGTGCCAGTTTTCAAAGGGAATGCTTCCAGTTTTTGCCCATTCAGTATGATATTGGCTGTGGGTTTGTCATGAATAGCTCTTATTATTTTGAGATACATTCCATCAATACCGAATTTATTGAGCGTTTTTAGCATGAAGGTCTGTTGAATTTTGTCAAAGGCCTTTTCTGCATCTATTGAGATAATCACGTGGTTTTTGTCTTTGGTTCTATTTATATGCTGGATTACGTTTATTGACTTGCATATGTTGAACCAGCCTTGCATCCCAGGGATGAAGCCCACTTGATCATGGTGGATAACCTTTTTGATGTGCTGCTGGATCCGGTTTGCCAGTATTTTATTGAGGATTTTTGCGTCAATGTTCATCAGGGATATTGGTCTAAAATTCTCTTCTTTTGTTGTATCTCTGCCAGGCTTTGGTATCAGGATGATGTTGGCCTCATAAAATGAGTTAGGGAGGATTCCCTCTTTTTCTATTGATTGGAATAGTTTCAGAAGGAATGGTACCAGCTCCTTCTTGTACCTCTGGTAGAATTCAGCTGTGAATCCATCTGGTCCTGGACTTTTTTTGGTTGGTAGGCTATTAATTATTGCCTCAATTTCAGAGCCTGCTATTGGTCTATTCAGGAATTCAGCTTCTTCCTGGTTTAGTCTTGGGAGAGTGTAAGTGTCCAGGAAATTATCCATTTCTTCTAGATTTTCTAGTTTATTTGCGTAGAGGTGTTTATAGTATTCTCTGATGGTAGTTTGTATTTCTGTGGGGTCGGTGGTGATAGTCCCTTTATCATTTTTTATTGCATCTATTTGATTCTTCTCTCTTTTCTTCTTTATTATTCTTGCTAGCGGTCTATCAATTTTGTTGATCTTTTCAAAAAACCAACTCCTGGATTCATTGATTTTTTTTTTGGTGGGTTTTTTGTGTCGCTATCTCCTTCAGTTCTGCTCTGATATTAGTTATTTCTTGCCTTCTGCTAGCTTTTGAATGTGTTTGTTCTTGCTTCTCTAGTTCTTTTAATTGTGATGTTAGAGTGTCAATTTTAGATCTTTCCAGCTTTCTCTTGTGTGCATTTAGTGCTATAAATTTCCCTTTACACACTGCTTTAAATGTGACCCAGAGATTCTGGTATGTTGTGTCTTTGTTCTCATTGGTTTCAAAGAACATATTTACTTCTGCCTTCATTTTGTTATGTACCCAGTAGTCATTCAGGAGCAGGTTATTCAGTTTCCATGTAGTTGAGCGGTTTTGATTGAGTTTCTTAGTCCTGAGTTCTAGTTGGATTGCACTGTGGTCTGACAGACAGTTTGTTATAATTTCTGTTCTTTTACATTTACTGAAGAGTGCTTTACTTCCAAGTATGCGGTCAATTTTGGAATAAGTTTGATGTGGTGCTGAGAAGAATGTATATTCTGTTGACTTTGGGTGGAGAGTTCTGTAGATGTCTATTAGATTTAAGGTTAATATTGTTATGTGTGAACTTGATCCTGTCAATATGATATTAGCTGGTTATTTTGCTCGTTAGTTGATGCAGTTTCTTCCTAGCCTCGATGGTCTTTACATTTTGGCATGCTTTTGCAGTGGCTGGTACCGGTTGTTCCTTTCCATGTTTAGTGCTTCCTTCAGGGTCTCTTGTAAGGCAGGCCTAGTGGTGACAAAATCTCTAAGCATTTGCTTATCTGTAAAGGATTTTATTTCTCCTTCACTTATGAAACTTAGTTTGGCTGGATATGAAATTCTGGGTTGAAAATTCTTTTCTTTAAGAATGCTGAATATTGGCCCCCACTCTCTTCTGGCTTGTAGAGTTTCTGCCGAGAGATCTGCTGTTAGTCTGATGGGCTTCCCTTTGTGGGTAACCCGACTTTTCTCTCTGGCTGCCCTTAAGATTTTTTCCTTCATTTCAGCTTTGGTGAATCTGGCAATTATGTGCCTTGGAGTTGCTCTTCTCGAGGAGTATCTTTGTGGCGTTCTCTGTATTTCCTGAATTTGAATGTTGGCCTGCCCTACTAGGTTGGGGAAATTCTCCTGGATGATATCCTGAAGAGTGTTTTCCAACTTGGTTCCATTTTCCGCCTCACTTTCAGGCACCCCAATCAGACGTAGATTTGGTCTTTTTTCATAATCCCATACTTCTTGCAGGCTTTGTTCATTTCTTTTTCTTCTTTTTTCTTTAGGTTTCTCTTCTCACTTCATTTCATTCATTTGATCCTCAATCGCTGATACTCTTTCTTCCAGTTGATCGAGTCGGTTACTGAAGCTTGTGCATTTGTCTCGTATTTCTTGTGTCATGGTTTTCATCTCTGTCCATTCGTTTATGGCCTTCTCTGCATTAATTATTCTAGTTATCAATTCTTCCACTTTTTTTTTTTCAAGATTTTTAGTTTCTTTGCGCTGGGTACATAATTCCTCCTTTAGCTCTGAGAAGTTTGATGGACTGGAGCCTTCTTCTCTCATCTCGTCAAAGTCATTTTCCGTCCAGCTTTGATCCGTTGCTGGCGATGAGCTGCGTTCCTTTGCAGGGGGTGATGCACTCTTATTTTTTGAATTTCCAGCTTTTCTGCCCTGCTTTTTCCCCATCTTTGTGGTTTTATCTGCCTCTGGTCTTTGATGATGGTGACGTACTGATGGGGTTTTGGTGTGGGTGTCCTTCCTGTTTGTTAGTTTTCCTTCTAACAGTCAGAACCCTCAGCTGTAGGTCTGTTGGAGTTTGCTTGAGGTCCACTCCAGACCCTGTTTGCCTAGGTATCAGCAGCTGAGCCTCAGTTGAAAATGCAGAAATCAACTGTCTTCTGTGTCTTCTGTGTCGCTCGCGCTGGGAGTTGGAGACTGGAGCTGTTCCTATTTGGCCATCTTGCTCCGCCCCCTCGAATATAGGAATTATTTCTAAACAATGATTTTTAAACAATAAAAAGAAGACTCTGGGAAAGGAAGTATGTCATTAACCCATTTAACTGGTTGTAATTCCCGATTGTGTTTAGCACAGATTTTGATATGGATTCAAAATCCAAAGGGCACTGGTGGAGAGTCACACTCCCATCATATTACTATGACACGCCAGAGTAAAGAGGAAAATACTTTGCAATACTGCAGAATTCATTATCCTGAAACATGCACAGAAGATAGTCCTCAGACTCAGCAAAGAGATCTACACTCAAACTTTTACTCCCAATTTAAAGTAATCAACAGTGCTAAATGAGCCTGATTATTAGAATATCCAGTTATTTTAAAATAAAGTTATTTTAAAAACTGGTTCATTCTTTTAAGACCCTAAAATTTTCCTAAAAGAAAAAGCAAGTGATCAGAAGTGTCATAAGGATTGAATTTTCTGTGGTGTTTATTCACTCGGGGCACTGGAATCTTGTATTTAGTGGTTAGGTACTGTGTTCCCTGTTAAGATATTTTCATTACTAACACTTAAGTATTCTTTACCCCAGAATTTTATAATGGCCCACTTCAGAATAAGGGCCCACCTCAGAAATGAAGTCTGTGATACACATTTGCAATAATATAAACAGCCTCCCAGTGGTTTCTGATTTCAATCTCTTCTGCCTCCTACCTTGTTCTCTAGTGGTAATGATTAACTTTAACCTGTCAGGGCTTAGGGACTAAGTGTTGCCTAAGATGGGTTCTCTTCTGGGAGTTTTATATGGTTCTTATTATCCAGTCTGGTCTGTACCAAAATGTCTTCTTTTCAGTTTAGGGACCTTATCACTAAACTTCAGACTTGCTTGTGCTCTTGGTCAGAGCTCATTCACTAAGTATTTCATCTCTCCTACTGAAGTCTTTGGAAGGCTGATCATTCTTCTGACACATTTTGCAAAACGCTGGCTGTCCCTTGGTGATTGTGCTGCCCCGTCTCACAGGGGAAGCTCATGATGTACAAAGCCTTTGAAGGCACTTCATGACACTCCCTGTTCGACAACATTATCCCTCTGGGAAGCCAGTGCTCAAGTAGCACGTCAGTTACACTAGTATTTAAAAGAATGATAATTACAACCACCATCTATTCGCCGCCTCCAAGACATCAATTTTTTAAGCACACGAGTGAGAACATGAAACATTGTCTTTCTGTGCCTGGCCTATTGCACTTAACATAGTGTCCTCCAGTCTCCAATTCCATCCATGCTGTTGCAAATGACAAGATTTCATTCTTTTTTTTTTTTTTTTTTTGAGACAGTGTCTTGCTCTGTCCCACAGGCTGGAGTGCAGTGGCTCGATCTCGGCTCACTGCAAACTCCGCCTCCCAGGTTCACGCCATTCTCCTGCCTCAGCCTCCCGAGTAGCTGGGACTACAGGCGCCCGCCACCACGCCCAGCTAAGTTTTTGTATTTTTAGTAGAGACGGGGTTTCACTGTGGGCACTATCTTCTGACCTTGTGATCTGCCCGCCTCGGCCTCCCAAAGTGCTGGGATTACAGGCATGAGTCACCGCGCCCTGCTGATTTCATTCTTTTTATGGCTCAGTTGTATTCCATTGTGTATATATTTCGCAGTTTCTTTATCCATTCATCTGTGGATGGACACTTACGCTGCATCCATATCTGGGCTATTGTGAATAGTGCTGCAATAAGCTTGGGAGTGCTAATGTTGAGTTGCTGGAGAAGGGGGGATAATGAGGGGTTGGTTAATAGGTACAGAGGTAGAGTTAGAAGGAATAAGATCTAGTGTTTGGTAGCACAATATGGTGATTATAGTTAACAATAATTTATGGTACATTTCAAAATAACTAGTAGAGTAGAATGGGAATATTCCCAACACAAAGAAATGATAAATGTTTGGGATGATGAATACCCCAGTTACCCAGATTTGATCATTACACATTGTATGCTTATATCAAACTATCATATTTCCCATAATATACATCCATAAAAATTAAAAATTAAAAAGAATAATAATTGTATGTGTTAATGGGGTACAGTCCATTAATTAAAAAATAGAAGAATATTCCTTCTTTTGTATGCTGTTTGGCAGAATAGATCTTGTTGAAACAATTAATAAACCACTTATCTTTATAAAATATGATTTTACAAAATACTTATGAGATTGAATTTTGGCTTTAAAAATAAGATAAGCAAAGACTGTATTAATTGTAATTCCAGATAGGCTTATCTTATTCATATGTAGAGTTTATGTAGACAATAGCTTGATGCCAGCACGAGTTGAAAATTGTAATGACAAATCATATACAAAGATTGTTTTCTGGAATTGTCTGAATTTCAAATCGCTTGTTTAACCATCTTCATATATTCATAACCCAACAGGCAGCATGTCCAAATTTTTCACTTGTAGAATATGATCAGTCTGTTTCCATGGAGGCATTGGATGCTGGAATTCAGAAATGCAAACTTTCACTAGCTTAGCTATAAAATAATTGAGGCAGTTTAATAAAGTAATACAAATAAGTTATTTCGGTTTTAAAAGTTTGTTTGAGAAGCTCAATCAAGTATATGAGAGGTCTGTGCCATGATAATATCAAATTGCCGTATGCCAGGCTGTTTTCCTTATAATAGTGAAGTACCATCACTGTACAAGACAAAATAAGTCTTTCTCCAAAGGTGAGTGCCACCGACTGGTTTTCTGGATTTTCCCCCTAAGTATTCCCTTTAGTTCAAGGATGGGAATTGAGAGTATGTAGCTGGATGCCTGTTTAATGTTATTATTTTCTATATTCCACAATGCCTCCACTTATTTTAGGCCTTAGCAGTCACTGTTACCAAAAAGTCTCCATTCTCTAATCTAGCTCCAGAATTGTTTCCAATTTAGGTGGGAGTGGTTTTCTAAGTCAATGCAGTAAGTATGTTGGTTATTCAATTAGTGTTTGTTAAATTGAACAGTCAGTTGTCTTAGTTGTTCCTTAGTTGTTCTCACCCAACTAACCATGTGTTATAAAACTACTAGCAAAATCTAAGAACTTTAAAGTTCTAGTTTATAATGAGTCAGGTCCTTCCAGGGTTTAATCTTTGAACAGGAATGGTTAGGTACTTTTAGAAGCTATATTAACTCCATAAAACCACCTGGGATCTATTTGGTAAATTGCTACTTCTGTGCTAATTTGCATGGCCGACTTGCTCTAATTTTTAGAAGGGATGGGAACTTGGTAGGGCATGGTGAAAGAGCAGAGCTATTGTGAATAGCTATATGTGACTGAGTCAAACTGATGAACATCAGCTAGAACTTGATAGTTTACAAAATGTGTGCAATTAAGTGTACAGGCTGGGTTAGTATAATAAAAATACTTTAAAATATAGTGGTTCAAATTAAGTTAATGGAAATATTTATTTTCCACATAAGAATCTAGAGGTTATCAGAGTACACAATAGACAGATGAATTTGTGTTTTCTCAATTAGCTACCCAAATCAGCGGTGAACTGCTGATATAGAGGTGGCTACAACAACTCTCCTTCACCAGATCGTCTGAGACTTGGGGTCCCTCCATCCTGCTGCCTTGCTGTGTTTTAAGGTGTTGTCTTAGTTCTGGTCAAAGATGTCTCACATCAGTATATCTGCTTTCCAGCTTTTAGGAAGTAAGAAAGGGAAGATCTGGAGTGGTAATACTTTTTTTTTTTTTTTCTTTTTTTCTTGGAACTGGCGCTAATTGTTTCCATTCATATTCTACTAGAGAAAACTTAGTCACATGGCCACTCCTAGCTGCAATAAGACTTCAAAATGGGGTCTCTCCTGGACAGCCATGTGTCCTGTTAAAACTTGGTGAGCTTTTAGGGCTAAAAGGGTTAATGAGAACTTGTTCTGTGAATGAAAAGGAGATTGGATGTGGTAGTGGTGATAGATCTTGGAGGTAACCTCATTTGAGCCCCACAGTGATCTAGTGGTTGAATGTTTACTGTTTTCTTCTATTTTATGGAGAAAGCAAGTAAAGCTTAGAAGAGAAAATAAATTTAAATGTGTGTCTGTTGTAATTGAAGCCTATGAATAAGTTCTTTAAAGGATAAATAAATATCAGAATAAATATTAGGAGAGGTAAATGCCAGAATAAATAGCTAGAAGAGCTGAAAGTGAAAGCCTCTGGCGAACAGGACTTGAGGATGGGCAGGAGACCACTGGTTTTCATTGTAAAATATTACACATTGTAAATATTTGGGTTTAATCTGATTTGCTAAACTACATGCATATTTTACTTTGATAAGAGCTAAACATCTATAGGATAAATTAAAATCACCAGTCATAATTTAGGCAGATTGATTTCACTTATCCCTAATGGTCCCTGATTATACCAATCCTGTCTCTATAAGTTATCTAGGGAATGCTAAATTCCAAGTTATGGTATCATTTTGAAAATAGAAATGTCAAAAAAAAAATCATCAATCATCTTGTTACAGGTAGCTCAGTCCTTGCCACCTTCACATCAGAAATTCACCACTGATTTGGGTACTTAGTTGGAGAGAACATAGTTCATTAGACCTGACATTAGCAAACACTTCCAATCTCAATGAGTAATAAGGACTTTCACCCACTACTAGTCAGTTTAGCTAATGAGTGCGGTGAAGAAACCTAGAGACAGCCATGTCCTTAGAGATTACTGTATGTTTAGTCAATATATAAAGCTTACATATAATACCCTTGACAACTTCATGGTCATTCAGCGTCGTCTTAAAACTTTCGGGTGATGGGGAGCTCACTACCTCACAAGACATTAATTCTGTTTCCTAAGAATATCCCAAATCTCTGTACCTCTCTCCATCTCCATGCACACACTTTGTATCTCCCCTCCCCCATGCTACCCTCCATTCTTCATGGAACAGTTAGCATGATCTTAAAATTGCAAATTTGATTTTGGTACACTTCTCCTCTTAGTGATTTCCCATTATCTTTAGGATAAAGACCTTTGCTCCCTTCTGAGTTTTTTTCCATGTGTTTTTTCTACTGTCTGGAACACTGTTCTATTTTCCATTCCTGCAATTGGAGCAATTTTATTAGTTATGTTTAGTTGTCAACTTAATATTTCTTTCCTCTTGGAATCTTTTTCTTATGCCCTAGACTTAGATGTCCTGTTATAAGCATTCCAGTAACATCCTTGTCTTTTCCTGTAACAGTACTTATCTCCCTGTACCATAATTTTTTGTTTGTTATTCCCTATAAATAGCAAATGCCATGAAGGAATGGGCTCAAGCTTGTTACATTCGCTGTTGTGTCTTCAGTACTTTGCACTGTGCTTAGCATGTGCTAGATTCTCAAATGAATGAATACACTCTTTTGCTGGAAGTCTTTTCTATATTTTATAAAATTGATTTCCCTCTGGAGTCTAGATAAAGTAATCCCTGTTCTAAAAGAGAGTTCTTCACATACTTTAAATTCCTCTTGTTGTCTACCATTAAATCTTGTATATTCTTGGCTAAGTATTGATACTTTGTTATCTCACACAAAACATTTAAGTTTGAGGGAACACCGTAAATAATAATTTTGCCCATATGACGTTGGAAAAAAATTGAAAGAGGGACAAAATTCACATGAAAGGGAATTTATTGAAAATGCAATCCCTGTGAGAGTATATGCTTAAGTGTGGGGCACCATGGGTTTGCCTCTACTTATACTCAGCTCCCATGAACCTGGACATTGGAACAGTGCAGTCATGAAACAGTTGGGACATTTTAGTTAGTACTTACACACTTATAAATAAGTATAAAAGATTAACTCCAATCAATTCATGAATTAATTATTGTTATCCAGGAGTCAAATAAGTCATGACATGAGACCAGGAATGTCACCATATTGGAGTTCTCCCCATATGGAAATAGAAAGCAAAAAGAAAGGAATTTCTATTCTAAAACTGTACTTAAGCCAGGCTTCCCATCCTATTTAATGCCACTAATTTTTATAACTTTAGTGGAGGACTTCACTTTTACTATTGTCAGATTTTATTGTTTAATTCAGGTCATAATTCTGGAGTATCAACTTTATTCTATATATTGATCTGCCACTTAACTTTTTCATTATTCTTTACAGCTTATAAACCATGCACTTGATTAAAAAGTTCTGTCTTCATCAAAGTCATTGGTTATACTTTTCAAAAGAATGATGCAGAATCATGTAATAGGCCACTGGAGACTGCTGACCAGTGTAACATTGTGCTGGAGGGAAGTTATACCTGAAGGTATAACTATACCACTAGTTTTCACAGTCATTACAGGCACACCTTGGATGTACTGTGAGTTCACTTCTAGATCACTGCAAAAAGGCAAGTCACATGAACTTCTTTTTTTCCCAGTGTCTATAACAGTTATATTTTCACTATACTATTGTTTATTAAGTGTGCAATAGATTATGTCTAAAAACACAGCATACATATCTTAATTTTAAAATACTTTATTGCTAAAAAATGCTAACAGTCATCTGAGCCTTCAGTTAATCATAATCTCTTTTTCTGCTTGAAGGTCTTGCCACAGTATTGATGGCTGTTGACTGATCATGGTGGTGGTTGGTGAAGGTTGGGTGGCTGTGGCAATTTTCTTAAAATAAGACAACAATGAAACTCGATTGTCTTCTTCAATCAGTTAACTCTTCCTTTCACAAAAACATTTCTCTGTAGCATGTGATGCTATTTAATACATTTTACTCATAGTAGAACTTCTTTCAAAATTGGAGTCGACCTTCTCAAATTTTGTTTGATGTTACTTTATTAATTAAATTTAGGTAACAGTATAAATCCTTTGTTGTTGTTTCAACAGTGTTCACAGAGTCTTCACCAGGAGTAGATTCTGTCCCAAGAAATGACTTTCTTTGCTCATCCATAAAAAGCCACTTCTTATCCATTCAGGTTTGATCATGAGATTGCAACAATTCAGTCACGTCTTCAAGCCCCACTTCTAATTATAGTTCTCTTGCTATTTCTACCACATCTACAGTTACTTCCTCTGCCGAAGTCCTAAACCCACAAAGCCTTCATGAAGGTTGGCATTAAGGTCTTCCAAACTCCTATTCGTGTTGAGATTTTGAACTCCCATGAGTCACAAATGTTCTTAGTGGCATTCAGACTGGTGAATCTCTTCCAGGTTTTTAACTGTCTTTGCCCACATTCATTAGAGGAATCACTGTGTGTGACAACTATAGGCTTACAAAATGCATTTCTTAATAGGACTTAGAGTTTAAATTACTCCTTGATCCATGGGCTGTAAAGTGGATGTTGGGTTAGCAGACATGAAAACAACATGAATCTCATTGTATATCTCCAACAGTGCTCTTGGGTAAAGAGGTGCATTGTGAATGAGAAGTAAGATTTTGAAAGGAATCTTTCTTAGCAGTAGGTCTCAAGAGTGAACTTAAAATATTCAGTAAACCATGCTATAATCAAGTGTTATGTCATCTAGGCTTTGTTTTTCCATTTATAGAGCACAGGCAGAGTAGCTTTGGCACAATTCTTAAGGGCCTTAGGATTTCTGGAATGGTAAGTGAGCACTGACTTCAACTTAAAGTCACCAGCTATATGGACCCTAAGAAGAAAGTCAGCCTATCCTTTGAAGCCAGACATTCACTTTTCTTTAGCTCTGAAAGGCCTAGATGGCATCTTCTTCCAATAGAAGGCTGTTTCATCTGCATTGAAAATCTACTGTAGAGTGTAGCCACCTTCATCAGTGTCCTTAAGTAGGTCTTCCGGATAATTTGCTCCAGCTTATCCATCAGCACTTGCTGTTTCACCTTGCAGTTTTATGTTATGAAGATAGTTCCTTCCCTTTAACCTCATGAACCAATCTCTGCTAGCTTCATTTTTTTCCTGCAGCTTTCTCACCTCTTTTAGCCTTCACAGAATTGAAGAGAGTTGAAGCCTTGCTCTGGATTAGGCCTTGGTTTAAGAGAATGCTGTGGCTGATTTGATCTTCTATTCAGACCATTCAAACTTTCTCCATATCAGCAATAAGGCTGTCTGGCTTTCTTATCATTTGTGTGTTCAGTGGATAAGCACTTTTAATTTTCTTCAAGAACTTTTCCTTTGCCACAGTTTGGTTAACTATTTGGCACCAAAGGCCTAACCTTTGGCCTATCAGTTTTGGCATGCTTTCCTCACTAAGCTCAGTCATTTCTAGCTTTTGATTTAAAGTGAGAGACATGCAACTCATCACCTGAACATGTAGAAACCAATTTAGGATTATTCATTGACATAACTTCAATATTGTGGTGTTTTAGGGAATAAGGAGACCTGAGAAAAGGGAGAGATATGGGGACTGTCTGGTCAGTGGAGCAGTCAGAACACATACAACATTTATTAAGTTTGCCATCTTACATGGATGCTGTTTGTGGTATTGCAAACAATTGCAAGAGTAACATTAAAGATCCTGATAACAAATACAACAATGATTTAAAACTTTGAAATATTGCTAGAATTACTAAAATGTTACACAGAGACCCAAAGTGAGAACCTACCTTTGAAAAAATGGCGCTGATAGACTTGCTTGATGCAGGGTTGCTACAAACCTTCAGTTTCTAAAAACCACAATATTTGTGAAGCATCATAAAACAAAGCACAATAAAATGAGTTATGTTCGTTTCTGCCTGTGATTTGTTGCACAGGGTAGTAAAAAACAGGAACCACGTACTATTGTTTGAGGACACGAAAAACCCCACACATGCTATATCCATGTCCTGTCACTGTGTGATCTTATCTGTAGATAATTTCACTTAACTTCACTTTAACTTTAATTTCACTTAACTGTAGCTTCACTTTCAATTAATATTTTTTTCAGTATAGAGCTATCTCCTTAGTTCTATGACTATGTGAAAAATTAACCAAGTTGAACACTTTTTAAATTCTCTTATTACAAATAATTTTCTATAATCACTATAGCTCTTTGTTGTCCAAGAAAAAGCCTCCATTGTGTGCTTTATGACCACTGGGTATATGGCTCTGCAGAGCTAATTCAGTCTTTTTATCTTTTATTTTTTTTTTTGAGATGGAGTCTCGCTTTGTCACCCAGGCTGGAGTGCAGTGGTGCGATCTCGACTCACTGCAACCTCCAGCTCCTGGGTTCAAGAGATTCCCCCACCTCAGCCTTCCGAGTAGCCGAGATTACAGGCACGTGCCACCACATCCAGCTAATTTTTGCATTTTTAGTAGAGATGGGGTTTCACCACATTGGCCAGGCTGGTCTCAAACCCCTGAACTCAGCTGCTCTGCCCGCCTCAGCCTCCCAAAGTGCTAGGATTACAGTCGTGAGCCACTGTGCCTGATTCAGTCTTTTTATTCCCTGTCTTTCTTACAGATCTCTCAGTGAGGCAAGTAAATTATTATTTGATTTGCTTAGGGATCATAGCACTTCACACATCTCAGAATTGGGATTGTGCCATTGTAGCTGTATCATCTTCAGCTTCCATATTGTTGCTACTAAGAAAATACCCAAGCTCTGCCTTTTTAAAAAACAAACAAAATTATGTTGTTTGTTACTGAGTTTTATTATTCAATGCCAGAAAGTTGGTGGACACTTAAATCAGTATACTTTAGTAAAATTAATATATATGAATAGAATCTCATTTAGTTCTACTCCTAAAATTTTAGCTTTCTATTTTTATTCAAAATTAATTAGTATACCTGTTATAGATGTCAATTTTATACTGCATCTTTAAAACTCACCAAGACCCACTGACGCATTTTTCATATTGGAGTTACGGGGAATTTTATGTTATTTCAAGACAGCCTGTTTATTCCAAAATCTATTATTTTGACTAAAAAATTTTTTACACTTATATTAAAATATTCATGATGAAGCACATCTAGTCACATCTAATCACCTGGTATGCATTTCAAGCTTCATATTTGAACAATACATTACAATTGCAAAGCAGTCTCAAATGTCTGTCTAATTTATCTAATTTGTTCTACACAATAGTCCTGTGAAAATGGAGGTTAGATAGTATTTTTTTCCATTTCACAGGTCAGGAAACTGAACCTCACATAGGTTACCCCCCTTTGCTATGGAGATATAGCTTGGGATAAGACTAGACCTGGGCTCTGGTCTCTGCTAAACCAGGGGTCCCCAAACCCCAGGCTGCAGACTGGTACTGGCCTGTGGTGAGTTAGGAACTGGGCCACACAGCAGGAGGGTGAGTGGCGGGCAAACATTACCACCTGAGCTCTGTCTCCTGTCAGAAGAGAGCATTAGGTTCCCACAGGAGCACGAACCCTATTGTGAACTGTGCACGCAAGGGATCTAGGTTGCATGCTGTTTATCAGAATCTAATGCCTGATGATGTGAGGTGGAACAGCTTCATCCTGAAGCCATCACCCCCACCCCTGCCCCCCTGTCCATGGAAAAGTTGTCTTCCATGAAATTGGTCCCTGTTGCCAAAACGGTTGGGAACTTACTACTGTGCTAAACCCGTTCACTCTACAATGACCACCAGCAGCAGATGCTGTAATGAACACAAAAATGTTCTTTCTTACAATGACCTTATATTAAGTTAAAGAAAAGATTAGGGTAGACTCCACCTCTGGGGACAGGGCATAGCTAAACAAAAAGCAGCAGAAACCTCTGTAGATGTAAATGTCCCTGTCTGACAGCTTTGAAGAGAGCAGTGGTTCTCCCAGCATGGAGGCTGAGATCTGAGAATAGACAGACTGCCTGCTCGAGAATGGACAGACTGCCTGCCTGCTGATTACCCTAACTGGGAGACATCCCCTACTAGGTGCAGACCGACACCTCACACCTCACACGGCTGGGTACACACCTGAGACGAAGCTTCCAGAGCAAGAATCAGACAGTAACACTTGCTGTTCAGCAATATTCTATTTTCTGCAGCCTCCGCTGCTGATACCCAGACAAACAGGGTCTGGAATGGACCTCAAGCAAACTCCAACAGACCTACAGCTGAGGGTCCTGACTGTTAGAAGGAAAACTAACAAACAGAAAGGACACCCACACCAAAACCCCATCAGTAAGTCACCATAATCAAAGACCAAAGGCAGATAAAACCACAAAGATGGGGAAAAAGTGGTGCAGAAAAGCTGGAAATTCAAAAAATCAGAGCACATCTCCCCCTCCAAAGGAATGCAGCTCATCGCCAGCAATGGAACAAAGCTGGATGGAGAATGACTTTGACGAGTTGAGAGAAGAAGGCTCCAGTCCATCAAACTTCTCAGAGCTAAAGGAGGAACTACGTACCCAGCACAAAGAAACTAAAAACCTTGAAAAAAGAAGGGAAGAATGGATAACTAGAATAATCAATGCAGAGAAGACCATAAACGAACGGACAGAGATGAAAACCATGACACAAGAACTACGTGACAAATGCACAAGCTTCAGTAACTGACTCGATCAGCTGGAAGAAAGAGTATCATTGATTGAAGATCAAATGAATGAAATGAAGTGAGAAGAGAAATGTAGAGAAAAAAGAGTAAAAAGGAATGAACAAAGCCTCCAAGAAATATGGGATTATGTGAAAAGACCAAATCTACATCTGATTGGTCTGCCTGAAAGTGACAGGGAAAATGGAACCAAGTTGGAAAACACTCTTCAGGATATCATCCAGGAGAATTTCCCCAACCTAGTAAGGCAGGCCAACATCCAAATTCAGGAAATACAGAGAACGTCACAAAGATACTCCTCGAGAAGAGCAACTCCAAGACACATAATTTTCAGATTCACCAAAGTTGAAATGAAGGAAAAAATGTTAAGGGCAGCCAGAGAGAAAGGTCAGGTTACCCACAAAGGGAAGCCCATCAGACTAACAGCAGATCTCTTGGCAGAAACTCTACAAGCCAGAAGAGAGTGGGGGTCAATATTCAACATTTTTAAAGAAAAGAATTTTCAACTCAGAATTTCATATCCAGCCAAACTAAGTTTCATAAGTGAAGGAGAAATAAAATCCTTTACAAACAAGCAAATGCTTAGAGATTTTGTCACCACCAGGCCTGCCCTACAAGAGACCCTGAAGGAAGCACTAAACATGGAAAGGAACAACAAGTACCAGCCATTGCAAAAACATGCCAAAATGTAAAGTCCATCGATGCTAGAAAGAAACTGCATCAACTAACGAGCAAAATAACCAGCTAATATCATATTGACAGGATCAAGTTCACACATAACAATATTAACCTTAAATGTAAATGGACTAAATGCTCCAATTAAAAGACAGATACTGGCAAATTGGATAAAGAGTCAAGACCCATCAGTTTGCTGTATTCAGGAGACCCATCTCACATGCAGAGACACACATAGGCTCAAAATAAAGGGATGGAGGAAGATCTACCAAGCAAATGGAAAGCAAAAAAAAGCAGGGGTTGCAATCCTAGTGTCTGATAAAACAGACTTTAAACCATCAAAGATCAAAAGAGACAAAGAAGGCCATGACATAATGGTAAAAGGATCAATTCATCAGGAAGAACTAACTATCCTAAATATGTATGCACCCAATACAGGAGCATCCAGATTCATAAAGCAAGTCCTTAGAGACTTACAAAGAGACTTAGACTCCCATACAATAATAATGGGAGACTTTAACACCCCACTGTCAACATTAGACAGATCAATGAGACAGAAAGTTAACAAGGATATCCAGGAATTGAACTCAACTCTGCACCAAACGGACCTAATAGACATCTGCAGAACTCTCCACCCCAAATCAACAGAATATACATTCTTCTCAGCACCACATCACACTTATTCCAAAATTGACCACATAGTGGGAAGTAAAGCACTCCTCAGCAAATGTACAAGAACAGAAATTATAATAAACTGTCTCTCAGACCACAATGCAATCCAACTAGAACTCAGGACTAAGAAACTCAAACAAAACCGCTCAACTACATGGAAACTGAACAACCTGCTCCTGAATGACTACTGGGTACATAACGAAATTAAGGCAGAAACAAAAATGTTCCTTGAAACCAATGAGAACGAAGATACAACATACCAGAATCTCTGGGACACATTTAAAGCAGTATGTAGAGGGAAATTTATGGCACTAAATGCCCACAAGAGAAAGCACGAAAGATCTAAAATTGACACCCTAACATCACAATTAAAAGAACTAGAGAAGCAAGAGCAAACACATTCAAAAGCTAGCAGAAGGCCAGAAATAACTAATATCAGAGCAGAACTTAAGGAGATAGAGACACAAAAAACCCTCGAAAAAAATCAATGAATCCAGGGGCTGGTTTTTAGAAAAGATCAACAAAATTGATAGACCACTAGCAAGACTAATAAAGAAGAAAAGAGAGAAGAATCAAATAGATGCAATAAAAAATGATAAAGGGGATATTCACCACTGATCCCACAGAAATACAAACTACCATCAGAGAATACTATAAACACCTCTACGCAAATAAACTAGAAAACCTAGAAGAAATGGATAATTTCCTGGACACTTACACTCCCCCAAGACTAAACCAGGAAGAAGTTGAATCCCTGAATAGACCAACAGCAGGCTCTGAAATTGAGGCAATAACTACCAACCAAAAAAAGTCCAGGACCTGACGGATTCACAGCCGAATTCTACCAGAGGTACAAGGAGGAGATGGTACCATTCCTTCTGAAACTATTAAAAATCCTAATCAGAAGTCTTCTAATTAAACTAAAGAGCTTCTGCACAGCAAAAGAAACTACCATCAGAATGAATAGGCAACCTACAGAATGGGAGAAAATTTTTGCAATCTACTCATCTGACAAAGGGCTAATATCCAGAACCTACAAAGAACTCAAACAAATTTACAAGAAAAAATCAAACAGCCCCATCAAAAAGTAGGCAAAGGATCTTAACAGACACTTCTCAAAAGAAGACATTCATACAGCCAACAGACACATGAAAAAATGCTCATCATCACTTGCCATTAGAGAAATGCAAATCAAAACCACAGTGAGATACCATCTCACACCATTTAGAATGGCGATCATTAAAATGTCAGGAAACAACAGGTGCTGGAGAGGATGTGGAGAAATAGGAACACTTTTACACTGTTGGTGGGACTGTAAACTAGTTCAACCATTGTGGAAGACAGTGTGGTGATTCCTCAAGGATCTAGAACTAGAAATACCATTTGATCTGGCCATCCCATTACTGGGTATATACCCAAAGGATTATAAATCATGCTGCTATAAAGACACATGCACACGAATGTTTATTGTGGCACTATTCACAATAGCAAAGACTTGGAACCAACCCAAATGTCCATCAGTGACAGACTGGATTAATAAAATGTGGCACATATACACCATGGAATACTATGCAGCCATAAAAAAGGATGAGTTTGTATCCTTTGTAGGGACATAAATGCAGCTGGAAACCATCATTCTCAGGAAACTATTGCAAGAACAGAAAACCAAACACCACATGTTCTCACTCATAGGTGGGAACTGAACAATGAGATCACTTGGACACAGGAAGGGGAACATCACACTCTAGGGCCTATTGTGGTGGGGGGGAAGGGATAGCATTAGGAGATATACCTAATATAAATGATGAGTTAATGGGTGCAGCACACCAACATGGCACATGTATACATATGTAACAAACCTGCATGTTGTGCACATGTACCCTAGAACTTAACGTATAATAAAAAAGAAAAGAAAGGATTAGGGGTGATCACCCATAATATTTGAAATAGTAATTGTGTATTAAGACTGAGTTTCAAAAAGTCAAAAATACGTAAATAGTTTTGCCCAAAGTCTCCCAGTGCTAATTGCCATTTTGATGTGTCTATGTTGGTTACCATTTCAGTCAATCAAATGCTGAGATATGTGGCATGCATTGATGAGAACAGTAAATGACATTTACCTAGCGTGTGTGTGTGTATGTGTGTGTGTACTGGCAGCTGTGATAAGGCTAAAGGCATTGAGGATCTAGAGTTTGAAGACCTGGGTTTTGCACAACCATCACACTCAGCAGACAAGTAACTTTGAGTTCTATACTCAGATTTTCTTAAGTGTAATGTGGAAATAATAAAATTCACTTTTATTATTGAGTTGGTGATCATCTCTGAAAATACGCATGCAAGATTTTGTAAACTCTAAAGTGCTCTACAAATGTTAGGTGTCATTATTATTAGTCTTGAATCATTTTCAGATTAGAGAAGAATACAATATGGGTTGGCTTTGTTCTTGGAAAAGTCTGTATTTGTAAAATATAGTCCTTTTTTAACAAATATGTAGGCTACACCTAAGAATATAAATTTCATCTTCTGAAATGTTTGCTTATGCTTTTTTTACCAATGTTCTAGAAATAAAGAAGAAATTGTTCTGTTCTTTTGCTGGGAACACAATATTCAACATATACTACTATAGTTACCTAAAACAAGACATAATTTGGTCACTGTGAAAGGATCCTTCCACTCAGATGGTTTAGAGTAAGCAATGGTTCTATAAGGTCAAA
The DNA here is from genome assembly GCF_003255815.1 of Theropithecus gelada. NCBI lineage: Eukaryota > Metazoa > Chordata > Mammalia > Primates > Cercopithecidae > Theropithecus > Theropithecus gelada. The sequence goes on along the minus strand of NC_037686.1, from coordinate 8,674,325 downwards.
ATGTTGTCTTCTTGGTTTGCTTTCAAAAACAAAGCCAAACAGTTCTGACTCAGATAGGAAAGTCATGCTAAGCATTGCTGCAATAGCAGAACCACTGGACCAAGCTTAGGCTGCAGCCTTCGCAGGTGTGGGCGAACAGGGGGAGGCAGAGGATGCTTCCACTCAGATGGTTTAGAGTAAGTAGTACTTCTGTAAGGTCAAAATGTTGTCTTGTTGGTCTGCTTTCAAACACAAAGCCAAACAGCCCACAGACTCAGAAAGGAAAGTCATACTAAGGATTGCTGCCAAAATAGAACCACTGGAATGAGCTTGGGCTGCAGGCTTCGCAGGTGTTGGCAAACAGGGGGAGGAAGAGCCAGCAGTCACAGCTCTGCACCTCTGTGCTGGTGTTCTCTCACCAATTACTCATGCCACCAGAGCACCCCACTGCTCTCTTGGACGTGCACTAATAACCTTTTAAAGCTCTGGCTCCAATTTGCTACACACTGTGAAATGCTTATAGCTGTGTCTCATGTAGCCTGATCTCACAGTGGCACTGTGGTCACAGAAACTCACCCAAGAAGCAAATGCAAATCTCCTTGAATTCTTCACTTGCTTTTTAAAAAATCCTTTTTGATCTCTCATCTGTGTATCTATGCATTGCACCTGTTTCCATAGTCCTCTTAAAAGACTAACCTCCAGGTCTGTCCCATGCTTTTCTTTACCTTCCCTTACATAGTCTTTCCTTCAGATTTTGTTTTTTTAAGAGATGGGGTCTTGGTATGTTGCTCAGGTTGGTCTTGAGCTCCTGGGCTTAAGAGATCTGCCCGCTTCAGCCTCCCAAAGTGCTGGGATAACAGGCATAAGCCACCATGACCAGCCTTTTCCAAATTTTACATCTCTCTCTCTCTCTCTCTCTCTCTCACACACACACACACACACAATTGGTCTGGTAGGGCAGAAGCATTACTGAAGGACAGGAAAGGGAAGACCCCCAGTGGACCAAGTCCAAGTTCTCATTCGTGGAAGGAAGAGAATATTTGGGAATCTTCTTGATCTAATTTTGGCCCTTGACAGTTCTTTCTGTACTTACACTTAGAAAAGCTGAGATAAAGTAGAATACTCAAGGAGACTTTATTAAATATCAAGGAGTCACATGAAAATAAACACAAAATAAATAAGAAATTTGCTTCTTGCTCTAACTCGAAAACACACATTCAGATTGCTGTGAATGTCATGAATTCATTCCTTTTTAAGGCTGATTATCATTCCATTAGATAGATAAATAGATAGATAGATAGATAGATAGATAGATAGATAGATAGATAGATATTGCATATATATACACACACACAAACATATATATTGCGTGTGTGTGTGTGTATATATATATATAGAGAGAGAGAGAGAGCAGCAAATTGTGCTGCTATGAACGTGTGTGTAATTATCTTTTTTGTATAATGACTTATTTTCCTCTGGGTAGATACACAGTAGTGGGGTTGCTGGATCAAATGGTAGTTCTACTTTTAGTTCTTTAAGGAATCTCCACACTGTTTTCCATAGTGGTTGTACTGATTTACATTCCCACCAGCAGTGTAGAAGTGTTCCCTTTTCACCACAAACATGCCAACATCTATTATTTTCTAATTTTTTGATAATGTCTATTCTTGCAGGAGTAAGGTGGTATCGCATTGTGGTTTTGATTTGCACTTCCCTGGTTATTAGTGATGTTGAGTATTTTTCCATAAGTTTGTTGGCCATTTGTATATCTTCTTTTGACAATTGTCTAGTCATATCCTTAGCCCAATTTTGATGGGATTTTTTTTCTTGTTAATTTGAGTTACTTGTAGATTTTGGATATTAGTTCTTTGTCAAATGTATAGATGGTGAAGATTTTCTCCCACTCTGTGGGTTCTCTGTTTACTCTGCTGACTGCTCCTTTTGCTGTGCAGAAACTCTTTAGTTTAATTAAGTCCCACCTATTTATCTTTGTTTTTGCTGCATTTGCTTTTGGGTTCTTGGTCATGAAGCCTTTGCCTAAGTATTGTCTAGAGGGTTTTTCTGATGTTATCTTCTAGAATTTTTGTAGTTTCAGGTCTTAGATTTAAGTCCTTAATCCATCTTCAGTTGATTTTTGTATAAGGTAAGAGAGGAGGAGGCCAGGTGTGGTGGCTCATGCCTATAATCACAGCACTTTGGGAGGCCAAGGCAGGCAGATCACAAGGTCAAGAGTTTGAGACCAGCCTGGCCAATATGGTAAAACACTGTCTCTACTAAAAATACAAAAAATTAGCCAGGACTGGTGGCACGTGCCTGTAGTCCCAGCTACTTGGGAGGCTGAGGCAGAAGAATCACTTGAACACAGGAGGCGGAGGTTGCAGTGAGCCGAGATAGCACCACTGCACTCTAGCCTGGGTGATAGAGTGAGACTCCATCTCAAAAAAAAAAAAAAAAGAAAGAAAGAAGATAAAAGAGAGATGAGGATCTAGTTTCATTCTCCTACATGTAACTCACCAATTATCTCAGCAACATTTGTTGAATAGGGTGTCCCTTCCCCACTTCATGCTTTTGTTTGCTTTGTCAAAGATGAGTTATCTGTAAGTATTTGGGTTTGTTTCTGGGTTCCCTATTCTGTTCCATTGGTCTACATGCCTATTTTTATATCAGTATCATGCTGTTTTGGTGACCGTGGTCTTATAGTATAGTTTGAAGTCAGGTAACATGATGCCTCCAGATTTGTTCTTTTTGCTTAGTCTTGCTTTGGCTATGTGGGCTCTTTTTTGGTTTCATATACATTTTAGGATTTTTTTTTCAAGTTCTATGAAGAATGATGGCAGTATTTTGATTTGAAGTGCATTGAATTTCTAGATTGCTTTTGGCAATATAGTTATTTTCACAATATTGATTCTACCCATCCATGAGCATGGGATGTGTTTCCATTTGTGTGTGTGTCATCTGTGATTTGTTTCAGCAGCATTTTGTAGTTTTCCTTGTAGAGGTCTTTCATGTCCTTGATTAGGTGTATTCCTAAGTATTTTATTTTTTATTTTTCCAGCTATTATAAAAGGGGTTGAGTTCTTGATCTGATGATTTGATTCTCAGCTTGGTCATTGTTGGTGTATAGCAGAGCTACTGATTTGTTGAATTAATTTATCAGTTTTAGGAGCTTTTTGGAGGAATCTTTAGGATTTTCTAGGTATGTGATCATACCATTAGCAAACAGCAACAGTTTGACTTCCTCTTTACCAATTTAGATGCTTTTTATTTCTTTCTCTTGTCTGATTGCTCTGGCTAGGACGTCTAGTACTTTGTTGAAGAGGAGTGGTGAGAGTGGGCCTCCTTGTTTTCTTTCAGTTCTCAGAGGGAATTCTTTCAACTTTTCCCCACTCAGTATTATGTTGACTGTGGGTTTGTCATAGATGGCTTTTATTACACTGAAGTATGTCCCTTTTATGCTGATTTTGCTGAGAGTTTTAATCATAAAGGAACACTGGATTTTGTCAAATGCTTTTTCTGCATTTATTGAGATGATCAAGTGATTTTTATTTTTAATTCTGTTTATGTGGTGTATCACATTTTTTGACTTGTATATGTTTAACCATCTCTACATCCCTGGTGTGAAACCCACTTGATCACAGTGGATTATCTTTCTGATATGCTGTTGGATTCAGTTAGCTAGTATTCTGTTAAGGATTTTTGCATCTATGTTCATCCGGGATATTGTTTTGTAGTTTTTTTTTTTTTTTGCTATGTCCTTACATGATTTTGGTATTAGGGTGACACTGACTTCATAGAATGATTTAGGGAGGATTCTTTCTTTCTCTGTCTTGTGGAATAACGTCAATACGATTGGTATCAATTCTTTTTTGAATGTCTCATGGAATTCAGCTGTGAATTTATCTGGTCCTGAAAGTTTTTTGTTGGTAATTTTTAAATTACCACTTCAATCTCACTGCTTGTTATTGGTCTGTTCAGGGTTTCTAATTCTTGCTGCTTTAGGCTAGGAGGATTGTATGTTTCCAGGAATTTGTCCATCTCCTCTAGGTTTTGTAGTTTATGCACTTAAAGGTGTTCATATTAGCCTTGAATGATCTTTTGTTTCTAATTGAGCTTATTTGGATTTTCTATCTTCTTTTCTTGATTATTCTTGCTAATGGTCTATCAATTTTTCTTTATCTTTTTAAAAAATCAGCTTTTTGTTTCATTTAACTTTTGTAGTTTTTTTTTTTTTTTCAATTTTATTTAGTTCTGCTCTGATTTTGGTTATTTCTTTTCTTCTGCTGCATTTGGGTTTAGTTTATTCTTGTTTCTCTAGTTCCTTCAGGAATGACCTTAGATTGTCTATTTGTGTTCTTTCGGACTTTTTGATGTAGGCATTTAAGGCTACGAACTTTCCTTTTAGCAACATCTTTGCAGTATGCCGGTGGTTTTGATAGGTTGTGTCACTATTTTCATTCAGTTCAAATAACTTTTTAATTTCCATCTTGATTTCATTGTTGACCCAATGATCATTCCAGAGCAGAGTATTTAATTTCCATGTATTTGCATGGTTTTGAAGATTCCTTTTGGAGTTGATTTCGAATTTGATTTCACTGCTCTGAGAGAGTCCTTAATATAATTTCAATTTTATTAAATTTATTGAGACATGTTTGTGGTCTATCATATTATCTACCTTGAAGAAATTTCCATGCACTGATGAATAGGATGTATATCCTGCAGTTGTTGGGTAGAATGTTTTATAAATATCTATTAAGGCTGTTTGTTCTAGGATATAGCTTAAATTCATTGTTTGTTGACTTTCTGTCTTGATGACTGGTCTAGTGTTGTCAGTGGAGTATCAAAGTCCCCCACTATTATTGTATTGCTGTCTATATCATTTCTTAGGTCTAGTAGGAATTGCTTTATTAATCTGAAGTCTCTAGTGTTAGGCACAAATATATTTAGGATTCTGATATTTTCCTGTTGGACAAGGCCTTTATCATAATATAATGTCCCTCTTTGTCCTTTTAAACTGCTATTGCTTTAAAGTTTGTTTTGTGTAATATAAGAATAGCTACTCCTGTTCACTTTTGGTGTCCATTTGCATAGAATGTCTTTTTTCCACCCCTTCACCTTGAGTTTACTTAAATCTGTATGTGAGATGAATCTCTTGAAGAGAGCAGATACTTGGTTGGTGAATTCTTATGCATTCTGCAACTCCGTATATTTTAAGTGAAGCATTTAGACCATTTACATTCAACATTAGTATTGAGATTTGAGGTACTATCCCGTTCATCATGCTATTTGTTGCCTGAATACCTTGGGCATTTTTTATTGTATTTTTGTTTTATAGATCCTGTGAGACTCATGCTTCAAAGAGGTTCTGTTTTGATGTGTTTCCAGGATTTGTTTCAAGATTTAGAACTCCTTTTACAAGTTCTTATAGGGGTGACTTGATAGTGGCACATTCTTTTAGCATTTGTCTGAAAAAGACTGTATCTTTCCTTCATTTACGAAGCTTAGTTTCACTGGTGACGAAATTCTTGACTGATAATTATTTTATTTAAGGAGGCTAAAGATAGGGCCCCAATCCCTTCTAGCTTGTAGGGTTTCTGCTGATAAATTTGCTGTTAATATGATAGGTTTTTCTTTATAGGTTACCTGGTGCTTTTGCCTCACAGCTCTTAAGATTCTTTCCTTCTTCTTGACTTTAATAACCTGATGACTATGTTCCTAGGAAATGATCTTTCTGTGATGAATTTCCCATGTGTGACTTTAGCTTCTTGTATTTGGATGTCTAGATCTCTAGCAAGGCCAGGGAAGTTTTCCGTGATTATTTAGCCAATTATCTTTTCCAAATTTTTAGATTTCTCTTTTTCCCCAGGGATGCCAATTATTTTAGGTTTGGTTATTTAAAATAATCCCAAACTTCTTGGAGGCTTTGTTAATTTTTTTTTAATTTTTGTTTTTTCTTTGTCTTCGTTGGATTGGATTTTTTTTGAAAACCTTGTCTTTGAGTTCTTAAATTCTTTCTTCTGCTTGTTCAATTCTATTGCTGAGACTTTCCTGTACATTTTGCATTTCTCTAAGTGAGTCCTTTATTAACTGAAGTTGTGATTGTTTTTTACATATGCTATTTATTTCACTGAAGATTTCTTCCCTCATATTTTGTATCTTTTTTTTTTTTTAAATATACTTAATTTGGACTTCACCTTTCTTTGGTGACTCCTTGATTAACTTAACAATCAACCTTCTAAATTCTTTTTCTGGCAGTTAAGGGATTTCTTCTTGGTTTGGATCCATTGCTGGTAAGCTAGTGTGATTTTTTTCGAGGTGTTAAAATACCTTGTTTTGTCATATTACCAGAATCATTTTTCTGGTTCCTTCTCATTTGGGTGGGCTATGTCAAAGGGAAGATCTGGGTCTCCAGGCTGCTGTTCACATTGTTTTGTCCTACTGGATGCTCCCTTTACATAGTACTCTATCTCTTTTCTTAGAGATGTGACTTCCTGAGAACCTAGCTGTAGTGACTGTTATTTCTTTTCTTAATCTAGCCACCCAGCAGGGTTACCAGGCTCCAGGATGGTACTGGGGGTGTCTGCACAGAGTCCTGTGATGTGAACTGTCTTCAGGTCTCTCAGTTGTGGTTACTAGCACCTGCTCCAGTGGAGGTGGCAGGGGAGTGAAATGGACTCTGTTGAGGGTCCTTAGTTGTATTATTGTTGTTTATTGCACCAGTTTTCTGCTGGTTGTCCTCCTGCCAATAAGTGGTGCTTTCAAGAGAGCATCAGCTGTGGAAGTATAGGCAGGATCAGGCAATGGGCAGGGCCAGTATTTGGGTTGTCTCCTGGGTCCTAAGGGAGCTATCAGCTTCCTTCTAAGAGTCTGTGGATTCTCTTGGCTTTCCTGGTATAATCCTGCGGTAGTTTTTGGAGCAAAAATTTATGATGCGAGTCTCCATACACTGTTCTGGCTGTCTGAGTGGGAGCTGCAATTTAGTCCTGCCTCCTATCTGCCGTTTTATTTTCTTTCTCTTCAGAGCTTTTTCTTTTTTAAATAAAAATGTTTTACTTTTCTTATTTCGAATACTTATTTAGAAAGTATTTCCAAAACCTGGTTTCAGGTTTTTTTGTTGGTGATGTATTGAAAATACATTTCCACAATCTGTGACTTGCCTTTTTCCTGTTTTAAGGTTAAATTTCAGTTATTAAAAAAATTAATGTAGCAAAATTTATCCATCTTTTGCTTGCTTTTTATTGTTTTGCGGATCTTATTTGAAAAATATCTTCTACCTGGAGATAATAAAGATTATTCTATATTTGTAATAGATTTATTATTTTGATTTTCTTCCTTAGGTCTACTATGAACCCAAACTGATTTTGTGTGTGTACATGAAGTAAGGTAGGGGATAGTTTTTTCTTTTTTCAAGTATGGATAGCCAACAGTTCAGGCATCATTTCTCAAAAAGACTATCTTTCTCTCCCCCTTCTGCAGTGCCGCCTTTATCATAAATCAAGTGTCCATGGTCACCAAGATCTGTTTCTGTTCTGCTTTACTTGGTTTGTCTGTCTTTGTGCCAGGACCACACTTTAATTTCTGTAGCTTTATGTTAAATGTTGGCAGTATAGCAGGTCCTCTCTTCTCAACTCTTCCAGAGTTTCTTCACTATTTTCTGTCATTATACTTTATATACACTTTAGAATCAGCTTTTCAAGTTCCACCAAAAAATAGTTTATATTAAATAAAAAGTTCATATTTTGACTAAAATTGCCCACTGGAACTACAAGTCAATTTGACAACATTTACAATATTGAATCTACCAATCCATAAACATGGTTTATCCCCTCCCCTCATTTCTTTGGATCTTTCTTTCACTACAGCTTTATAGTTTTTTTGGTCAAAACTTGCATATTTTAGGACATAATATTCCTAAATAATAATATATCTCTAGATTCTTTTGCATTCTCTAAATATTCAAACACAACAATAACATTTTTATTTTGTCCTTTCAGTTCTTAAAACCTTACTATTCTGTCTTATTGTCCTGGACAAGACCTCCAGTGCAATGCTGAACAGAACCAAATATAGCAGGCATCTTTCTTTTTAGTCAATCTCAAGGGAAACACTTGATGTCTCTAAACAGATACTCTTCCTTGAATTAAAAACAGCCCTAAAATTAAATATTTTAGTCTTTAAAAAATCAATTAAAATAAGAGAGTAATATTTATTTCACAGGATTTTTTAATGTATTTAAAAAGATACTTTACATATACAGTCTGGTGTAGATATTGCCTTAAAAAATGGAAGCTTGTCTTATTACTAAGTCATGAGTAGTGGCCAAGGTAAAGACCCCCAACCAAAATGTGTGAGTCCAGCAAATTATATCTGATATGTTCATTCTGTTTGGAAATCAATTATAAAGGAAGACAATCTCTTTTTGTAACTAAAACCAGACTTCATGTCCCAGTTCCCTACCCCGCACTCTAACCTGAGGTGCCATAAAGGTGAAGGTTAGGAGGCTAAGGTAGAACTGTGAATTCATGTCACACTGCACTGCCGGGCTCTGGACTGCTCACACATACGTTTCACCCTGTTATTCCTGAGGTGTTTTTGGTTTGCAAGAACAATGGAAAGGCAGAAGGTGACCTAGTTGGAGTCGGGAGAGGCAGGAAGAACATTCTCAGCATGGTTTTGAAGATCATCTCCTCCTCCACAGGTGAGCCAGAGACACAGATGCTGGTTGTATCGGAAGTTGGCAGATGTTCTAAAGAAGAAGGTGAAGGATGAAGAGGTGGGAGCTTCTGTTCTAGGCTAGGCTGTGATGTTCCTACTTGCTCTTTTAAATATATTCTTTCTTCAGTTAGTAGCTCACAGAAATAACAATGACCTCAAAAACCCACTCTCCCTCCTCACATCTGCTTAACCTTCCATCCTTCTTAAAAGTAATGTGTTTTGCTGCTTTGGGAAATTTTGAAAGAAAACGAGGCTTTTCAACCCCAATTTAAGAATTATTGACCATGTTCTACCAAGTGTTCACACTCCAAATCCCCAATAGAGACTAAATATAAATTTACTGAAAAGCAAAAATGTATACTGTATGATTTGGGTATATATACCTGAATATATGTGCATATATACCTGAATCTGTGACAATATAAAAGAGAGGCAGTATGAACTGGGGCTATAAAGAGTTGAGAAAAGGGATGCTTGTGGTGTATATTAGGGAGGAAACACTAACAATACTTAGTATGATTTTCTTTAAGAATTAAGTGAAGAGCCAAAATTAGAAGTGAATTGCAGATCATAACCATGAATAGTGGAATGGTGTTGCCATTAACAAATATGAAGAACCCTGGAGGCGATGTGAGTTTGGGAGGCAAGATTCCGAATGTAATTTAGGGCATGCTGCATTGGAATCAAGAGGCTATTAGGTAAAGATACAACAGTGATTATAGGGCTATTTTGAGATAATGTATCAAGATCATACATATATGTAAGTATGTGTCTATACATATATGTGAGTGTGTGTGTACACACATGGCTAATATAAAACCAGTGATCTTGATGAATAGACCTTATCAGTTTACAGCAGGTCCTAAGGATAATGTTGTTTCATAACAATATTGATGAGAAAAAACAAATTGGTTCCTGGGCAGGGCCACTGTCTGTGGAGTTTGCATGTTCTCCCCACATCTCTGTGGGCTTTCTCCCGGTTACCTCCCACATACCAAAGCTGTGTGAGTGAGTACAGGGTGTGTGTGACTGAGTGGCCCTGCAAGGATGATATCCTGTCCAGGGCTGGCCCCACCTTACACTCTGATCTGCTAGGACAGGCTCGGCCACCTGTGACTCTGAACTGAAATATTTGGGTATTAATGATCTTTCTTGTTTTCCTTAATCTTTCTTAAATGTGTGTATAGCTAACATTTATTTCAATGTTTAACATTAGAAGTGTTTTGTTCTTTATTTAGAAATTTGTTGATGTTTTTGTGACCAGACATATACCTTAGGAACTAAACGTTTGTTTATATCAATTAGCCTATAGAAAATTGGTTTCATTATACATTGTTTCATGTAAAGTCACAATTTCCAAGAGCCTATGAATGAGGTTAAGTGAGGTCTTGCTGTATTTTATTGATTTACTCATTTTCAGTTTTTATCTCCCTCCATTGGTATGTAAGGCCGTGACAGCAGGGTTTTGTCTGGGTTTGTCCACAGCACCCAGAACAGTACCTGACAGAGAGTAGTCATTTAGTTTCCAAATATTCCAGGTCTATGAATATTAATTAAGGGCATAGAAAACCATATTGGTTACACTTTCAAACATCATAGTCCATTTCTTTACAGGATAGACATTTGTTCTTAAATAACTTGGAACCTAGGAAAATAAATTCTAGGGTTTTTTTTTTTTTTTCAGTAACAGAGTAAATATATAACCTATGCTGTATATAATAATTTAACAAAACATGCCTTTAGAGGCAAGATACGAACACATCCAGAGTGCAGTCTCCGTCTGTGCTATGTGCTTTCCAGACAGATTTTTCTCTCTTGGTACATTCTCTGACCAAGGTACATACCATGATGGACATTAATAATAACTTCATGCCCATCCTCCACCACCAGGTTATTATCTTAAGACATAATTGATTAATCAAATGGATAACAAACATTCAATTGTTTTGTTTTCAATTGCTTTTACCTTTGAGCTAGCTATAAGTCATTAATGCCAATATATTTGGCATAAGAAATCTTAGCCTTTTTTATTCAGTATAAATCTTGAAAATATGTTTTTGAAACAATTCTATCCGTATCTAAAATCATTCAGCAAGTCTAACTTTTTAACATTTTCTTCCAACAGCATGGCACTATTGTTCAAAATTAGTCCTATAAACTAGGTTCTACAGGAAAGTCATTTAAGATTATTGAAAAGGGAGCAACTGGGGTATTTTCATGGCAGGACGTAGCCTGAAGTTATCTAAAGGGCAGATAAGTTATTTGGGAGATCAACACATTAAATTTCACTTTTATCATCAAATGTGTTTGGACACCATTTCCTGAAATATTTTTATGCTGCCCAAAACTTAAGATCTACCCCAAGTTAAAGCTGTTCTATAAAACGGAGTACAAAAACAGCTTAAATGATGCTACTAATATTCTCTGTTTTGAATGGAGGGTTCATTCTGTTAAAACCACTGATTAAATTGAATACTAGTATGTTGCAATACACTTAATGGGCTCAAAGTAAATGTATGTTGAATTAATAATTAAACGTATCTGTTGTAACTTCTTTGCATCAAGTTAATAAAATTGTTAGAGAAAGCAGATAAGCAAGCCTCTTTACCTAGTGCGAAAATTCTCATCAGCAGTGAAATGATGCAGAAGCTGGAAGCAGAAGGTTAAAGAAATTAAGATATTCTGTAAACTATAACTGTTACCTATTTTACTTTTATATTATGGTGTTGTTTACAGTAGTAAATAAGAGGAAAACTCCTCTTATTTATCCTATAATATACAGTATATTTAGCCAATGGCCCATGATCTAAGAATTGCTTTTACATTTTTAAATCGGTATTAGAAAAAGAAGAAAAGAGGAGGAGGAAAAGGAGGAGGAGGGTGCAGTTTTGCCAGTAAAGACCACATGTGGTCCACAAAGCCTAAAATGTTTGCTATCTGTCCCTTTGCAAAAGAAGTTTGCCAACTCCTAATCTAGAAAACTGTAGCCTTCAAATGTGCCAATGTAGATGTACTTTTTTAAGTGAAATAATGTCCACAGTATATTAAACTGAAAAATCAAGTTAATTATACTTGTAAAAAAGTATATAAAGATATATACACAAATATAAATAGATACACACATTCATATATATATATATATAAACACACACATATTCCATATACATAAATATATACAGAAAAAGCATAGTATAGATACAGTTGTTAAAACTGATTTTCTTTGATAGAATTATGAGAAATTTTAATTTTTTTCCTAATCAATTCTTCTCTTAGTTTTTAGTATAGTAAGAATAAAGGATTTTCTTTTTTGCTACATGAGGTGTGATAATGAGCACACACACCTCTCAATGAGAGGAGTAACGCTTGAAGAAAAAGCAGGAAAGCTAGTCAGATAGGCAGCACACACCTGCCTCCAATGCTGGCTGTTTATGTTGATAACAAAAATTGAAGCAAAGGCAGAGTCTTTGAGTTTCACTATGTACTTTGTGTGATGGCTGCAGGGTAAAAAGATACACAGTCCCTTCTCTCCTAGACCCCCTTAAATGTACTTTGAGAGCTTTCTTTTTCTTCTTTGTTTTCTAGTGGGCCTGGGCACACTCTTAGTTTTTTCTGGACACTGCCTAATAGCAGCATGAGGCCCAAGCAACAAAGTGCTACAATGCAGGTGAGTTATTCAATAACCGTACAGTCTGTGACATGAAAGCATTACCCTTCCAGAGCTCCATTCCTGTGGTAGAAGTGGTGCACAACCAGGAAAAACTCAGTCCGGAGTTCCAAGCACCCCACAGCCTCCTGGTGGTAGCAGAAAACTATCAACAGGAAGGCAGCTACACCATCAGGGCCTTCAATGGCTCCAACACTTGATCCAAGCAAGATATGCTCAAGAGTTTGGCTGTCCCTGCAACAACAGAGTGTCAGCAGGGTGCATGGGGCAGTGAATAAGAGTACTGCGGTCAGCATGATATCCTCAAACAGACTGGTACCTCTCATGGAGGAACTGGTGCAGCTGATTGCCTATGTCTTTGAGAATTCTTTTAAATGTATGTTTCTGATCTGCTATTATTGTTTCATAGTATTCTTCATCTATAAGCCAAGGTTATCATGGTTTAGAGACGCTTCTGTAAGCCAAGTTAGAAATCTAATGCTCTTTAAGGGCATCCAGCTACAGACACTTATTGCCATCCCTACCAAGTCTGCAAGGCTGAATTATTCTTCCAATAAATGTCCTTTATCTCTTTATCTCTTGTGAAGCTGTGAGCAATAGAGAATCTATTTAATAATTCACTTCTGTTATTTTTCCTACCCCCTAATAATTGAACTGCTCACATTATCATTTAGTAAGATTTTATTTTATGTAGAATTTCTGCTATGAGACAGAAAGCCCTCTAGTTGTGAGTGTGTGTGTATTTATATCAGGTTGGTACAAATGTAATTGCAGGTTTTGCCTTTACTTTTAAATGGCAAAACCACAATTACGTTTGCACCAACCTATATGTGTTCATGAAATACCTATCCCTGCATGAGTTAATAAATCCCATGGGTCTTGGATATGGGGTGGCTGTTCATTACTTCTCAATGAAGTATAAATTTGTGTCTGTTCCTCTTTTTATTAATTCTAATTTCATAGCAATTTATTGGCACCCACTACGTACCTGATAGTGTCATCTCTATTAGCATACTACAGCTGAAAAAACTTAGCTTCACATATTGACAACACTATATTGTACAATTTTTCATTATCTCTGAAACAGACATAACACTGCCTGACAAGTGTTCACCCATGGATTCCCCATGTTCTCTGCCAAGAGTGAAATGTAGGGCAACTGATAAGAGGCTGCACAGCTAATACACAGGAGGAGAAGCCTTTTCTCATGGGTTTGTTTCTGCTTCTTATGGTTCATTTCACAGAAAATTCACTTTTCTGTGTCTTAATTTCCCCAGCTACAAAGAAAGAAAAAACTATTTCGTTTGTGAACACAGGAATAGATAAAGATTCAGTGACTAGGTTTAATGGGATCATTTAATTTTCTACCTAGACCTGTTACTACGTACGCTGTAATTTGAAACAACAAAAAGAGTGTGTGCTGTCAAGGCTGCCAGCTTATATAAGTAAATCTAACCATTAGAACCAACCAATTTGTGCACATCGTTATGTCTCCAAAAGGTCCTATGCATATCATTTGGGAAAAATTTCATGATATCATGGAAAAGTGGATGAAAATGACTTTAAGGTTGAATTTAAACAGTTATTTTTAAAAGCCATGATAAAGGAAAAATTATGCAACGGGTAGAGAACATGCTCAATAGTTAAATATTGGAACTCATCTCTAAAATGTATAAATCCAGCAAGTCAGATTAACTACTCTCTAGTTAGTTACCCTGGATATTGATACCTTGTATATACATGGTAGAGATTTTCTCTTCCTTGTTTGAGAAATTATTTGTGTAGCCTTGTGTGAAAATCATTTCTTTGCCTATATTAAATGATTTATAGGTCTACAAAAATTAGCATAGCAATGTAAATTGTAGTTCCAGCTTCGTTACTAATTAGATGTATCATCTTAGTTATATGTCTTAATCTTTCTGTATTTCAGCTTCATCTGTAACGTGAGGGAGAGAGCAGAGAAGATGCACAAGTGGCGTGCGCACCACCACTCACCATGCTGTTTGCAGCAAGTATTACTAATCAAGCATGACAATCTTTCCTGTTGAACTCACACATGGCATAGGATCCTTTTCATCACAGCCTATCTCTGAATTAGATTTTACCTGATTTTATTGAACACTTACTATATGTTGGCCACTATTTAGGATGCTTATCTGTATTAACTAGCTTAATCATGACACAATTATGACACGATTCTATGAGGCAGGCAAATTAATATCCTTATTTTGCAGATTAGGAAAGTAAGGCCCCAAAATTTACATATAGAAAGCAACAGAGTGTAAAATCAAGCAGCCTGTACTTTTCTTCATTTTGTTACTTTGCCTTTGAGTTCTCTAGAGTCTATTTTAACACAAATTCTATGGGTAGTACTAAAAACATGCCACAGACATTTGACAGTGAGAAGTATTCTCTGCTCTTTGGGATTTGTTTTATTTTGTTTTTTAGTTTCTTCACAGCTTTATTCTCAGCACCTAGCCCCGTGCCTAACAGATGGTGGACACTCAGTAAATATTGATTGAATGAATAAATGCTGCCATCCCCACAGCCAGTATCACTATACTTTAAAAAATAGTCTGTGAAATTATCCGTTTTTTTATGTTGCATCAGTCTGTTATTCTGCAGACTCCACATTGATCATTTTCCAGGCAGCATCTTATTTGGTTTCCTCTGGCAGGAGTTACAAAAAGATTAAGAGAGGGAGGAACCCAAGGGGAACTCCCAGCTGTCCTATCCAATGTTCTATCTCAGTTCTTCACTGGTTGAGAGTTTATTATAATTTTAACAATTATCTGGGACCCACAAGTAAGAGGTCGGCCACAGGCAATTCTTAATTGTGGGAGCAGTGATGATGCTTTGCATAAGCTGACTCTTGCCATGCAAGAGAAGCAGCCCGAAACGAGAGTGGTCAGTGCCAAACTGGGAGGAGTCGTGTCTGACTAAAGAACAGATGTTCTTGTGTATAATTAGTAGAGACTTGCAGTGACCTAGGTGGTTATTTAACTCAAAAAGGAAACAGCCAAGAAGCCAAATTTGGATAATTTTGAGGGGATTTCATGGTGAGTCATTGAGCAGACTTTAACAATGACACAAAAAGAACAAATTGGTAATCTAGTGTTTATAGTAATGTATATAGAATGAACATCAGGACAACTTAAAACCAATGACACTTTTTCTCTTAGTCCTTATACTTTCACAAAGTAATCTAGTACCTAGCTTATCTGAATTATAAATGGTAACAAAAGTTACAAGTTTACCAGAAAAGCACATATTTGGAGGATGCTTATCAGTGACATTTTCTACAAATTATGACAAGTGTATTTGAGGAGTAGTCTTTAAGATTCCTGGCATATGTAGGTGTCTATCTGTATCACATGATAACCATGACTTTGGAAACTATTATATTTCTTTCAAATGCCATCCTGAATCCAGATATGAATGCTTGGACAGCTTCAAATAATGAAAATAAGAGTATGCCAACCTTAACTGCAGTGTATGAGATAAAAAGTAGGGCAGAAAAGGAGCAAACATAGACCCAAAAAAAGGCCATTGGCAGGAGCTACAGAAAGATTAAAGGGAGATTAAAGGGAGGGAAGGAGCCCGAGGGGAATTCCTAGCTGATGCTAATTGTACCATAGCCACCAGCTACCTCACTGGGTTCCTTTGTGGGGTACTGGTTGCTGTCCTCCAGGGAATTCTGCACAGCTCTGAAAAGAAAGCATTTCATGTCTTATATGAGGTTGAGAGAAAGGTGAATAAAATAAGTTAGAGATATTGTCATATTAAGACGAAACTAATATCCATATTAATTAAAAATAATCAGTATGGAGAGATGTAGCAAGATGGAGAATGAAGAGAGTTGCTAATTTCAGTGCCATTAAAAAGCTGTGACCATAGGCAGGTGCCAGCACAGACAGACATCAGCCGCATGTACACCTGCTGTTCCCGGTGAAGTGGAGCAGTGGTTTCTGTCGGGTTCAAAATCAGAACATGAATTTTGCCTACACGTTGTCAAACTACCTTGGATAGTTTCCTCCCTCTTGGCAGTCCCTGACCCAACTAGCATTCTCATACCACTTTGTAATAATCCAAAGATTCTTTTTCTCAGGTCTGTCCATTTCCAAGAGGCCCATGCCCCAAAACTGTTCCTCTCCCCCTGCTATGGACTGAATTGTGTCCCCAACAAATTCATATGTGGAAGTTCTAAGCTCCAGTGTGATGCTATTTGCAGATGGGATCTTTGAGAAGTAATTTGTTTTAGATAAGGTCATGAGGGTAGAGGCCCCACAAGGGATTAATGCCCTTATAAGAAAGAAGAAACACCAGAGAGCTTGCTTTCTCTCTCTCCAGCTGCCTGAGGACACAAGAAGGTAGCTGTCTGTTACCTAAGAAAAGAGCCCTCAAAAGACATTGATCCTTCTGGCCTCTTGATCTTGGACTTTCAACTTCCAGAACCATGAGATACGAATTCCTGTTGTTTAATCCACCTACTCTATGGTATTTTGTTATGACAGCCCAAGTTGACTGAGACACCCTCTCTGCCCCATGCCATCCAAAATCACACTAAAGCATAGGCAGTGTGTGGGATATATGTATTTTTTTCATTTAGGTAGTTAAACCATCCAGGTCCTTCATAGAGTAGGTTATGCAGACTTGGCCAAGAGTACACAACTGCTCTTCATCTCATCCACAAAATGAGAGATTTACCTAAATGATCTGTAAATGCAGTCCTAAACTGCCTGAAAGTACCTGAGTCTTTCTCCAGAGCTGCTTATTTGCCAAAGGAATATAATTGGCATAAAGCCTGCAGGGCAGATCTTGAGAAGGGGAGTTCCCAGAGTTCATTCATGTACTTCATAGCATTTATCTCTGCCATCGTGATAGAAAAGCAAGGCTGAGCAAATTGACCCTCTGCTTCTGCAGCTGCTGACCCCTGGTAATGTTAGAACAGAAGCAAGCTAGCCCTGG
Source organism: Theropithecus gelada (assembly GCF_003255815.1). Taxonomy (NCBI): domain Eukaryota; kingdom Metazoa; phylum Chordata; class Mammalia; order Primates; family Cercopithecidae; genus Theropithecus; species Theropithecus gelada. Next base: position 8,657,002 of record NC_037686.1, on the reverse strand, counting down.
AGGCTTGGACTAATTCCAGCAATGATAAATACAGCTTGCTTTGTGGCTGTCACCCTGCCTAGAGGACTGAATGGCCAATGGTAACAACCATTGCACTTGTTAGGCACTGCTTAAGTCTCCCATTCTGCTGAGCCGAGGCTGGCAGTGCCTCTGCAGAGGAAGAATCAAGCCCTTCAGAATCTACAGTGCTGGGTAATTGGGTGCTGCACCTCATTATGGTCACTACCAGGATGATATCTTCTTAGGGATTTCCTTTAGGGAAAGCAATCAATTTAGCAAAGTCTGAAAGGCAAGCATCTTTATCTGGTTGCTGTCATCCCAGACATCAGAAACATCCATGAAGTTGTGTTCTAGGGTATTATGAAAATTACTCCAAGGCATTTCCAAAAAATGGCTCACACTCTATTCTGGGATCTCTTCACTCTGTTATTTCAGTCCCTGACTAAAATGTAAGTGGTGTATGATAGCAACACTGTACTCCAAAAAAAAAAGAAAAGAAAAGGAGAATTTCTCAAGATGTAGGTAAAGAAAGCAATTTAAATGACAGTTCTTTTTCCTTCTCCTCACCTTTGCCCATGCAACTTTGTCCTTGTTCATCTAAATTCTAACAGATTGGACCTAACATAAAAGGAACTCTGAAATCAGTGACAAATGTGAGTGACTTAGACATGTGAAGGATGCCTTTAAGTGTTATTTGGCTCAAAAATAACTTCGGTAAGTTTTACAGCTTTCCTGGAAAGCAATGAAAAAATCACCTGAGGCGCAGTGTATTCACAACAAGAATGGGAACTTTGCATCTAAAATATATAGTCTTGAGAATTGGGAAAGTATTCAAAATGATATAATGTAACAAAGACCAGGGTTGGATCTCAGAGAATGTTTCAATGTTAAATTCATAAAATCATTGTTAAACCCATGTATTTAGTTGTGAGAAAGAAAGGCAAATTCTATCCAGAAAACAAAATGTTCCTTAAATATCAATTTTAGAATTAGGTTATTTAGTCTGTCAAAGACTGGCTGATTAAAAAAAAAAAAGAATTAGGTTTTTTGGAAGTCAATCTTAAATATGGAAAGCAACCATGTATGATACAAACTAAGTACTGTTTCATAAACAGAGGTGATTTTGCTCTCCAGGTTACATTTGACAATGCTCATAGCAATTTGGGGGCAGGTGCTCCTGGATTCTAGTAGGTGGAGGCCAGAGACATTGCTAAACATCTTATAATGCACAGGACAGACCTCACAGAAAAAAAGTTGTCTGGCCTTAGAGGTCAAAAGTGGCAAGGCTGAAAAACCTTGACTTTCAGAATGCACTGCCAAAATGTGATGACAAAGATATTACATTTTTATAAAAGCCAAATCTCTAGAAGAAAGGCATTTCAACAAGCAAGAGAAATGATTTACAATTTGGAAAGGCTTTTCATTTTAGCACTATAATCAGATTCATTCATTGGATTTAAAATATATAGCCTATGATAGTCTAAGAAGACTTACAGATTCCACATGTATTGTAAAAAGGAGAAACCACAGTGGGAAATACGACACCTTGACTGTGTGGACCCACCCCTACTCATAAGTACTTAAATCATCCCTATGTATCAATAGGCTGGTGGAAAATTACAAGTTTGAAAACTCAGAGGAAGAAGCACATTATATATGAAGCTTTGGTCTGTTAAACGTTATGCTAAGTAGAAGATGCTACCTCCATCTTCACAGGGCTCATGTTGTGGTTTAGAGAATAAGACATACACATGTACACATATTTACTTGTTAATTTATTAAATGAGTGTTTATTGCCTGCCTACTGTGCTTAGTGGTGCGTCAGACCCAGGGACACCAGTGAGCACACCGTGACTGTTCGCCCTGTGTGATGGGATGAAACAGAACCAAGATGAGGAGACTGTCTGCAGAGTTCTTACAATGTAAGTTACTACTGCAAATGTGGGGACATGATTCAGAGAACCTAAACATAACCTGGAAGTCAGTGAAGGCCTCTCTGAGAGGCGACTTAAAAGATGGGGAGAATTATCCAGATAATGAATCAGAGTAGAGAGAAGAGGGGAGAAAAGTGGTTCAAACAAAATATCATTAGTGTCCTTTTCCTCTTGTGCAGTTTAAGATTCAATAAAAAAACAAGCATACATAATGAGAAGAGGAAATTTTCCTTACTACCTCCTGATTCCCTTAGTACTATTCTTCCAGGTCCCTGTACTAATTATTGGACTTCTGCTTCTGAAAATCATTGACGGAGCATGTTTTAAAAGCTCTAGGATATTCATTGAATTGGTCTTTCTCCGGCTTCCCTCCATTTGCTCTGGAACCTGGAGATGACTATATAACTGAAAGAAGAAACTATTTATTCATCTTAAGAATAGTTAACGGTGCCCTATTTAATAAATGGTGCTGGGAAAATTGGCTAGCCAAAAGTAGAAAGCTGAAAGTGGATCCTTTCCTTACTCCTTATACGAAAATTAATTCAAGATGGATTAGAGACTTAAATGTTAGACCTAATACCATAAAAACCCTAGAAGAAAACCTAGGTAATACCATTCAGGACATAGGCATGGGCAAGGACTTCATATCTAAAACACCAAAAGCAACGGCAGCAAAAGCCAAAATTGACAAATGGGATCTAATTAAACTAAAGAGCTTCTGCATAGCAAAAGAAATTTCCATCAGAGTGAACAGACAACCTACAGAATGGGAGAAAATTTTTGCAATCTACTCATCTGACAAAGGGCTAATATCTAGAACCTACAAAGAACTCAAACAAATGTACAAGAAAAAAACAACCCCATCCAAAAGTGGGCAAAGGATATGAACAGACATTTCTCAAAAGAAGACATGCATACAGCTAATAGACACATGAAAAAATGCTCATCATCACTGGCCATCAGAGAAATGCAAATCAAAACCACAATGAGATACCATCTCACACCAGTTAGAATGGCAATCATTCAAAAGTCAGGAAACAACAGGTGCTGGAGAGGATGTGGAGAAATAGGAACACTTTTACACTGTTGGTGGGATTGTAAACTAGTTCAACCATTATGGAAAACAGTATGGCGATTCCTCAAGGATCTAGAACTAGAAGTACCATATGACCCAGCCATCCCATTACTGGGTATATACCCAAAGGATTATAAATCATGCTGCTATAAAGACACATGCACACGTATGTTCATTGCGGCACTATTCACAATAGCAAAGACTTGGAATCAACCCAAAAGTCCATTAGTGACAGACTGGATTAAGAAAATGTGGCACATATACACCATGGAATACTATGCAGCCATAAAAAAGGATGAGTTCATGTCCTTTGTAGGGACATGGATGCAGCTGGAAACCATCATTCTCAGCAAACTATCGCAAGAACAGAAAACCAAACACCGCATGTTCTCACTCATAGGTGGGAACTGAATAATGAGATCACTTGGACTCGGGAAGGGGAACATCACACACCGGGGCCTATCACGGGGAGGGGGGAGGGGGGAGGGATTGCATTGGGAGTTATACCTGATGTAAATGACGAGTTGATGGGTGCTGATGAGTTGGCGGGTGCAGCACACCAACATGGCACAAGTATACATATGTAACAAACCTGCACGTTATGCACATGTACCCTAGAACTTAAAGTATAATAATAATAATAATAATAAATACAAAAAAAAAAGAATAGTTAACGGTGATTCTGTGCTCCAGGAAGGAACGTGCTGCTGAGAGTGCCAGTCTGCGAGGTTTTTGCTTTCGTGTCTGGATGGAGGAGAAGTCTAGAGTCGCTGATGTGTATTCAAGGTCAGCATAGTGTATGGAAGAACAGCAGTTGTCATGCTGATGGCATTTTATTAGTAGGTAAAGATGAGAAAATTTACTAAGCCCCAATAATGCCAAGAAGGAAGAATTTTGATGAGGAGGTTGATAAATAACATATTTTGTAAGCAGGTTTGGTCTTTTAGCATAACCTGGGCTGGTGCTCTTGTTTGGTATAACGTAAAGATGATTTGGTAAATTCAATTAGCATCTTATTCCTACTCAATACCGTTAGCGCTGTGAATCATCTAAATAGAATGTTTCCCCAGTGATAACTCGCACTGAACCTCCAAGATAATACTCTTAGTATTTTGATAAGTAATAGCTAAAGAGGATTTTTGTTGGATGCACACATACACACACACACACACACACACACACACACACAAACCTGCAAGTGAAAATATCTCTACTCTTCTCCTAGATGACTGACCATCACTAGAGCTAACTGACATAATCAGTGCCTGAAGATTTAAGTGGAACTGATGGAACCATGTGCCAGGATGTACAGGCTCCCTAGGAAGGACTCTTGACGAGAGGTACATCTTACCAGTTAAGATATTATCATTTCCATTCACAAAATGGCAAAACACAGGAAGATGTTTTCATTCATATTTTGTGGAAGGTACAGGTGATCATGAGTATGAATCCCCCAGGGAGCAAGTCAATGTGGAAGAAACCTGAAGTGAGTCCCATAACCTCTGTGACCAAGGTAGGGTTAAGAAAATTGTGTTACTTAATTGTCCAAATTTTAAAATATAACGGGTTGTTCTTTTACATAACATCAGGATTAATTAACTCATGTTTTTTGGCCCCATTTGATAATACCTGAAATTTAGATGAGGAACAGTTATTTTATACTAATGTTTAATACTAACTCTTTAGATAAATAAAGACCTTTCAGTTTGAATAAGGGAAAGAGAAAATATATTTCTTTCACATTCAGTAAAAACAGACAAAACATAGGGGAGCGGGCAAAATGCACAGATTTTTTTTTTTAAGGCAAGTTTACTAATATTACTAAGTTTATTTTGTTAGGAATAGATACACACAGTACTGCAAGTAGTTTATTGCCATGCATTTTTTTCTTTGGTGGATTAAAAATAGTAAAAGTATCTTTATAAACATGGATGAAAAATAATATTCCAAAGGAAAGTCATGTCTAATGGACTAGTTTCTATGCATTAAAATATATCTGCATCACAGCTTTCACCTCAGCCAGAATAAAGTAGCATGGATCAGATTTACTCTCCCACTTGAAAGAAATTTTAAAACACACAAAATATATGAAATAACAATTTTTAAGATACTGGGTATCAAGTAATTCAAGAGACAATAATTCCTAAAAGATGAAAAACGAATAGAGTGAGTCTTGCAATTACCCAAACTTCTACCTTAAGAGATTTTGCAGGCCACAGTGTAGGGTGGCGAAACCCAAGTGGAGCCCAGGGGACTCCCTGAAGAGAAAGAACTGAGTCTGGGTGGACTTGCAGCTAGGCTTATTAATGTAGTGTGGAGTTTATAATTTATGTAAAATGTAAAGCACATGACAATAGCACAAATATCCAGAGGCGAGAAACAGGAGAAAAAAATGTATAAATTTATGAGAATTAAGAATGTATAAGGCTCTTGTACAGTACATGAGATGTTAAAATATCACTTGAAGAAACGCTGTGGTAAGTTAAAGATGTGTGTACTATAAACTCTAAAGCAACCACTAAAACAATAAAACAGCAAACAATAGCTTATAAGCCAACAAAGGATATAAAATGAAAGCACAAAAAAATGTGGTTAATCCAAATGAATTTTCTTTTAAAAGAGGAGACTATAGAAAACACAGACAATGCAGGACAAACAGAAAGCAATAGCAGGGTGATAAATATAAACCACACTAAATGATAATCATATTAAATGTAAATGATCTAAACACCCCAATTAGAAGACAGATGGTCAGATTGGATTAAAAATGCAAGGCCCAACTATATGCTGCCTATAAGAAACTTACTTTGAGCATATAGGCATGAACGATTAAAAGTAAACGGCTAGAAAAATATAAACCACATTTAAACTAATCAAAAGATAGCTGGAGTGGCTATAAAAATATCAGATAAAATAAATTTCAGAACCAAGAATATTATTGGGGATCAGGGTGAGGGAGTTATTTCATAATGATAAAAGGCTCAATCATAACATAACAATCCTAAATGTTTATTGCCTAATAGCATACCCATTAGAGCTAAAATTAAAAAGATTGCATACCATGAAAATGCACAGATTTTTATTCAGTAAAGCAGAACACAAAACACCCCAAACATTCAGACTCCTCTATACAGTGCAAGCTGAATTAAGAATTTATTGAATAACTCTAAAATGTCACCACAAATAGTATTCTGTGTGAAGTCCAAAACAATCCTGTGAAATCATTGCTGGTTTTTACACGTGTATTCTTTCAGTAGATTAGGACACTTCAGGAGTCAGAGATTTTACACGGGATGACAAAGCGAATAAGTAGTGAACCTATCCAGATAATTTGAGATAGAAAGCATCAGTTATTTGTCCATGTGGCATTGCTCATAGGTACTGTGAAGCATAAAGGAATTGTCCATCTTTTGTATACTTAAAAGACTTATGTAGACGAAATAAATGTTATAAATTTCTACAAAAAAATGTCAATATGGAGCCCAGTGGAAGTGCGAAAGGAATAGTCATCATTTATCTGAGTGAAGGGAAGGAGACAGGAGCAAAAGTTCATAGGAATGTAAAGTTCCAAAAGATGAGATGTTCACTCTGCAGGCCTGAGCATATGCTGTCACAGGGGCAGGTGAGTGAAAGCTCAGCAGTTAAGAGCAGCCTGGAAGAATGGCAAGTTTAAGGGTTTCAGTGCACCCAAGTGTTCATATGGAGCAGGGAAGAAGCAGGGCTGGAGTAGCAGGGGAAGGTGATAAAAGATGAGACTAGAAAAGCAAGGGAAAAGTTAGGAACGGCTTTTGAGCCTTTGCTAAAACTTTAGGTTATAAGTTTTCAGCACCGAGAACCATGAGAAATGTTAAGCATGTTTAAAATGTTCTTTCTAACAGTTCTCTCTTTTTAAAGGAGATAGGGTAGTGAGAGCAAGACTAGGGGGCTGAAAGAACAATTGAGAGGTGTTCACTTTTCCAGACATTATAATGATCTTGGACAGAACCTAGGATTGCTTTTTTCATTTTTCACACACTGTTGCATATAAATCTGCAGCGTTATTATGTAAAGCAATTTAGCAATATGTAGCTGGTGTGATAAAATTGTTCCCACTGAGCAAATGATTTGTTTTATTTTCAAAAGAGAGGTAACATATTCGATAGCTCAGAATCCCTTAAAACTAGTATGAATAGAATTATGGGAAATTTCTAAAAATAACTCTAGTGACTATTAAATGTGTGCAAAGAAATGTCTTTAACAACCAATAATTTAGGAAATGAATTTAAAACAATGGGGAGTGTTCCATTAGAGGGCTACCATTTGAAAAAAAAATGCAGTAATTGGCAAGACAAAGTGACATCTCCAAATGCTTTTGGTGAGACCGAGTCAAAATTTGGTAATTTGATTCAAATGTTCTGGAAAGAAATTGGATAATAGCTATAAAAAGTTAAAAATTTTTCACATTCTTTAATTCAATAATTCAGCCTCTGGGAATTGATACAAATAACAACAAGGTGGCCTAAGCCTGAAATGAGTTAAGATTGTTAAGCACTTAAAATATATACATAATGGCCAGGTGCGGTGTCTCACGCCTGTAATCCCAGCACTTTGGGAGGCCAAGGTGGGTGAATCACAAGGTCAGGAGTTTGAGACCAGCCTGACCACTATGGTGAAACCCTCCTCTACTAAAAATACAAAAGTTACCCGGGCGTGGTGGTAAGTGCCTGTAGTCCCAGCTACTCGGGAAGCTGAGGCAGAAGAATTCCTTGAACCCAGGAGGCGGAGGCTGCAGTGAGCCGAGATCATGCCACTCTACTCCAGCCTGGATGACAAAGCGAGATTTCGTCTCAAAAAAAAAAAAAAAGAATACATATATATACACACACACATATATATAATAAATAATGTGATGAAAATGTTTATACATAAATCTTTATGTGCCTTTATTTAACAAATATTCACTTAGTATTATGTGTGTGTATATGTATATATACATATAGGGGATGGTGAAATAGAAGAATAAATAGGCCCAATACTCAGAAGGTGGTTCACAGGAACAATGATTTTCTCCTTATGTAGATAAAATTTCTTGGCTAGTCTCTTAAAGCTGCCTTCAGAAGAACAGATGAAACGTCTGTCTGGGCATGGTGATGACTCCAGTCTTTTCTCTTGTGGTTCACCATTCGTGTTTGTTTCATGAGATCTTGAGAAAGAGGGTCTTAGGGCAGCTGCATTTCTTTTGGAAAGAAGCTTTCTTAGTGATATAAGGCTTGGGGGAGGAACAAGACAAGGTTAGGAACTTTGATTCTGAGGCAGCTTCTAAGGCCTCTCTCAGCAGGTCAAAGTGCCAGTCTGTGTAGTATTGCTTTCTTTCTGAGCCCTGAAAGTACTCTAACAATTTCACAGTAATGCCAAAATTCCTTCAGCCCCATAGTAATTTCAAAAACAACACATATGTTTATTTTGGGGAGGGATACACACACACACACACACACACATATATGTATATATATACACACACACATACATATACACACACATATAGTGGGATATATATATATATATATTTTGTAAGATCGTGGAACAAACAACTTAATACATTAGACTACAGTTCAAGATATTTTTTCACAGTTATTGGCAAATCTCTTTGCAAATAGATGTGTTCCATTTGTGGCACATGAACAACAACATGTGAACTGTATCGAGTCAGTGTGGATTAAGTGGTTGTGAGGAAATGAGTCCCATCTGTTAAAGCAGAATATCTGAGAAGTCATTCATCATACTCGTTCTGCATTCAGTTGATGTGGACATAATGGAACTAAATTACAGAGATGATATTATGGAATCAAACACTTAAGTGCTTATGCATCAGACTACCTAACAAGCTACTAAATGACAGGCTGCCTGAATTCAGAATTCAATAGCAAAGAAAAAAATTTAAAGGCCAATAAAGTTTTTGGTTCTTTAGTTACAGTTTCATTCCCAAAATACTTACTGACAATAAGCAATTCACATCCTGACGTTGAAGGTTCTGGAGTAATAGTGGTAATAATGAAAAACGGAGGCTAAAACTGGAAACTTGATGTCACTGCTCAAGCCAATAATAATGCTGGATTTAATAAATATATTCTGTCTTTATTAAAATTGTATTGGTGCTAGGATGCTGGGACAATTTAGCTGAAATTCAGTTCTCTTCAACAAATGGTGCCAAAATAATTGAATATCCACATGTGAAAAAATCAAGTTGAACTCCTACTCAAGACAATAAACAAAATTGACTCAAATTGAATCAAAGTTTAGAAGAAAATCTTACCCTTAGAAGTAAATCCTCATAATCTTGAGTTAGGAAAAGGCTTCTTAGAAATAACATCAAAGCACAAGTGCCAAAATAAAAAAAAAATAGGTAAATTGGACTTCATCAAAATTAAGATCTTTTGTGATTTAAAGAATACCATCAAGAAAGTGAAAAGACAAAATGGAATGAAGAGAAATATTTACAAATTATATATCTGATAAGTGACTCGTACCCAGAAGATATAAAAAGCTATTATCAGAATAATAATTAAAAATGGGAAAATGATCTGAATAGATACTTCTCCAAAAAAAGATACTTCTCCAAAAAAAGATACAAAAATGGCCAAGAAACACATGAAAAGATAGTCAAAATCATTGTCTGAAAAAGAAATGCAAATCTAAACTGAAATGGGTACCAATTCACACCTACTACAATGGGTGAAATTTTAAAAAGTCAAATAAAAACAAGTTTTAGCAAAGATATGAAAAATATGGAACCTTTAGACATTGATGATGAGAATGTAGTATGGGACAGATTCTGTGGAACAGTTTAGTGATTTCCCAATGAGTTCAACAGAGTTACCACATGACCCATCAATTCCACTCCTAGATGTATACTCAAGAGAAATGAAAACATACTTTCACACAAAAATTTGTACACGAGTATTCACACCAGCATCATTCATAATAAAAACAACTTGGATGTTCATGAATGAATGAATGAACAAGTAGTAGCATATACATACAATGGAATATTATTTGGCCAGTAAAATAAATAAATTACTAATATGTACTATAACATGGATGAACTTTGAAAATATGCTGAGTGAAAGAAGCCAGTCACTAAAGACCACAATTATGATTCAGTTTATATGCTATGTCCAAAAGTCACATATCTACATAGAGAGAGGCATATTAACAATTATCCAGAGCTGAAGAGGAGATAGAGGAAATGGGGAGTGACTGCTCAGTTACTTTTAGGGTGATTAAAGTATTCTAAAATTAGATTGTGTTACTTGTTGCACAACTATAAATAAATTAAAAATAATTTATACATTTTAAATAACTGAATTGTATGGTATGTGAATTATCTCAATAAAACTGTTATATTGATTATACGATATTCATGCTACAAATTTTATTTGGGAGTTCCCTTTGAAATTGGAGGTAAAGAAGGGGAAATTAGGCTTTGAAGTTTGCAATTTAGGGAAAATCCACAAGCTCCGTTCCACCTGCGTGGCTTTTATTTCATTGAACTTGACAATTAATTAACTGGCTGCACCTCTTTTAAGGCATTCATTCATTCACTCATTCATTCATTCATGGTTACTATTGTATGCTAGGCACTGAGGATATCAACATAAAAAGCAAAATACTTGCTCTCAAGTTCACCAAATAGTAGAGTGGGGTAGGAGTTAAGTACAATAAGTGATAGAAATATGGAGCACAGTGCAGAGTGATAGAAATGTGAGAGCACAGTGCAGAGTGAACCTACCTCTGCTCATGTGTGTGTACTTGAGAGTCAGGCATAAAGAGAAACGAGATCGAAGGAACTTCCTTGAAGAGTGAATTGGAGTTTATTAAGTGGACAAGGGAGGATATACTCAACAGAAAGTAAATGATGCAGGACAGGGAAGAGTCAAGGAAGATTTTTCTTCCTTCAGTATATATTAACTTCATGAACTGCTGATCTCATTGATTTTTAGACAGGATCAAGCAGGCCGGGCATGGTGGCTCATGCCTGTAATCCTAGCAATTTGGGAGGCCAAGGCAGAAGGATTCCTTGAGCCTAGGAGTTTGAGATCAGCCTGTGCAACACAGTGTGACCCTGTCTCTAAAAAGGTAAAAATTAATTAATTAATTAAAAAAGAAAGGATCAAGCAGTATAATTAAGAACAAAGTGTGATTTTACTAGCCATGTTCACAAAACCTACTTTTGGTCAATAATTGGAAGTGTTTACCTTTTGCCCTACACTTACTGACAAGGTTTGTCCTCCATTGAGGTATCTCTTTAGTTGATTTCTAGATCCATAAGTTTTATGGAGAACGTCTTTGGGGCAGTAGAGCAATCTCAGTTGAAATCCCTTCCCTGTTATTTAATAGTTTTTGCTCTGTGCAGTCCTTTGTTTCCTGCACATTATATGAAAACTATGATAATATCTAATTGACGTGGTTCTGTAAAGATGAAAGGAGATAGAGCATATAGAGTACGTAAGCATACTTGGTATATCATAAACTGTTAATACATTATCACTAGTATTGTTCAATATTTTATAATTTCAGTTTCCTATATTGAATAAATGAAAATGTTTTAATTTACACAAAATATTTTAATCTCATAGCTTTTACACCTCAGTGGGTAAGACCTAGATTGTTCAAAAAATATTGTTTGCTGACATATGTAATCATGACATAGAGACACAAAATTGGACCTCCAATACCATTAAATTGCTGGAACTCAGATGCATGGCAACAACAGAGATGAAAACCAAGTGGGCAAGGGAGTAAAGTTATATATGACTAAGAGGACAGGGCAAAAGGCTGCCTTGAAAACAGGCAGACAGTCCAGCGAAGGTGGAAAGCTTGTGGGACTCAGAGGCCAACACAGCAGCAGATATAGTTGTCAGACAGCAGTGAGGAGCCAGGAAGTTAGCAGGGACTAAAGCATATTAGCTGGCATTTATTTCCTAATCCAGTATAGAACAGAGATATCTCTTTCGGGTTTGTCCCATTGAGGAAGATGGAGTGTTGTCACTACTTTTCCATATTGCTTACCAGACTGGCCCTCTGTTTGATTTGTAAGTTGAATGGATTTCATTTGTACAAATGAAATAGAACACATATGGATATTTGTGTGTATATACATGCACAAGCACACACACATTGATATACACATACATAAATACACATGTGACATTTCCACCTATATACATTGTAAATTTCTTCCAGAAAGAGTTAAATAACCTAAATGCCATTTCTTTCCTGTGTGACTGCTTTTACTGAGCTTACTCCTACATGCATCTCTCTGTAGCATTTGTGGAAAAATTGCCAGTTTCTTTCTTGTTTCTTGGATGTTGTATTTTGCTGAATGCTGAAATATCTATACTAAAAGTGCAGAATAGAAAAATGTCAGTTCCTAACACTTGACATTCATCAAGCTTTATATGACTTTTCAAAAATCTACTCCATGGAGAGAGGTAAAGTGCCTTTTTTAAAAAAAAAATCCGGATATACAGAGTAGAAGCCACCATAATTACTGCCAGTACAATTTCCTGCCTCTCCAAAGGATGATCTTTATTTATACACCCTCCTTTGTCCAGTGGCTTTCTTTCTATAATAAATAGAATGGTCATTCAATCTCCTGCTACTGAATAAAGGTCATTATGTCCTCAAAGTATGATTTTTTCAGAACTATTTTTAAATTTGCTCCTGAAAAGGAAAATTCACTAATCATTTATTTTATTATTATTATTGTAAATACTATGCCTTTGGTATGCCATTTTAAAAATGAACAAACTGTAGATATGCAGGGTAAGGGATCCATTGAACTTAATGCCATCCTGACTTATTTATAATTGCTACCCAGTGAATTTAGACTAAAAATTATAAGACTCATTATGAGACAGAGATGAATATTATAAAAGTAAAAAATAAGTTTTGGGTGCACTCACTTATGTCCACTTTTCTTTCCTGCACAGAGTAATCTTTGACTGTAACTCTTTTTATGATCATGTTTAATATGATTTTCTTTTAAAAATCTTTTGCACCAACCTCTTCCGTTATGATCATATGCAACATAGTCTCACATATATATCTGACACAACAAAATTAATGAATTGTTTTATTCTCATTGCCAAAACAAATCAGCAGCCAGGGCGATTTTACAAAATTGAATCAAAGCTTGTATTTTTCACAAGAAAATCTTGGTGTGTGAAGTTCTAGCAATACTGGGTCCCATTGGGCTATTCCTCAGCTGCATTTCACTTTTAATTACAGGTTGAGCACCCCTAATCTGAAAATCTCAAAATCCAAAACATTCTGAGTGTCAACATAACACAGGTAAAACATTTTAACACGTAAGTAATTAACACAAACTTTGTTTCACACACAGAATTATTAAAAATTGTATATAACGTTACTTACTGGTTACGTGTATATGGAATATATGAAACATAAATGAAATTCATGTTTAGACTTGGGTCCCATCCCCAAAATATCTCATTATGTATATGCAAATATTTCCAAATCCAAAAACTCCAAAATCTGAAATACTTCTGATCCCAAGTATTTCAGATAAGGAATATGCAACCTGTACTATTTTTCAAAACATGTAATTGGACTAAATTTCAAAAAATATTATTTCAGTGCTTGATAGATACCAATACTTTGGAGAATACAAAAGAAACATCCATCTTCAAAGAGTATACACTCTTCATGGGGACATAATGTAGATTTCAACCTTTATTCATAACTAACAGCCAATACTTAAAAGAATTATTTGCTATTTGATAAAAAAGCAAAAAACAAAAAAATATCTTTAGGAAAAAATGAGAGAACAAAGCCCATTTATCCTTAAGCTAAGTTGTATGAGGCTACAATATATTAACTTCCTGTTAGCTCATATTTCTTTCTGTTAACGCTTCTACTGAAAGCCAATATAAAAAGTTCAGAGGACAGAATTGTTAATTTACTTCAAAGCATATAAACTCCTTCCAAGGGCAAGGCTACTATGGTGCCTGTGATTCAGAAGGTTACATATGAGATGAATTTGCTTAATCTTGAATGTACTTTACCTAACTGATCCAGAACTACTTTGTGAGGTATTATTTTCCCCATGTAATAGATGAAGTGAGTCATAGAGTCATACAGTGACTTGAGCAAGAGCTCATTGTCAGTAAGTAACTCTCACAAAATCATATGGCAGAATGGTGTCTGACTCTGCCTCTGATGTACTCCACAGCCTGTGCTCTTAACTGCTTTGTTTTACTTTTTTGAGACTCAGCACAAAATAATGTGCTAAAATTGGAAATTATTAAGTGTCTCATGTATTCTGTAAGCCATTCACATTTTTGGCAGTTTGTGTGGAGAGAAATTTCTTTTCACTAATGTGGAAGGGACTGACCTTGTAAAAGAGCTTCCATAGAACTGGGAATATTTGAGAGTGAAAGAGGAAGGAATAGCACACTTTCCTACTTACTTTCATGCAAGAGTTTTTCTGCTGATCATCATTAACTATCAAGTTTGAATTCTTAAATGAAGGTCTGTACAAAAATTCCTCCATGATGGAAAAGTTATGCAAGCAACCGTAGAATAAGAAATGCAGTGTTTGTCTTCAAATAAAAGCAAAACAGCTAAAATAATTATTACAATTTTCTAGCCAAAATATATTGTTGACTTTTTCCAACAGGCAAATTTGTATACTTCAATGAAAAAAACAAAATAGGTATCTCTTGGTTCACAAAGATATATTAAATATAGTGTGATTTTTTGGTCATGAATACCCTATTGCTCTATTTGTCATGACATTCCCTTGAGAAAACTACTAATGTAAAGTACTAACTTTATATCATTTGCGCTAACACTTTAAAGGACAAGCCACTTAAATTATCTCAATATAATTGCAAGTGTTTCGTACCTTTTTAAAAATCAAATTGTTTATTAATGTAACTCTACCTAGTGTTATCACAAACTATGCTAGACTTACTAACAGATATTACATTTAAGATGCTGAAAAATACCACTAGATTATGTAAAATGTATAATTTCATTGAGAAAGAGGTTTTTGTTGATTTTCCCCATGAGTTAAGACATGTATCTTTTGTTTAACTTCCTCCTGAAAGAAGGGATCACAAAACTCTTTGATTGTTAATATTAAAAAGAAATAGCATGTGAGACTTCTGGGACAGTGAAGTAACAACCTCAGTGAATCTACTATCCCAACAAAAGTAATAAAAATAATAACAAAACTATCAACACCAATCATTTCAAAACTCTGAAAATCAGTCAAAGGCACAGAACAAATGAAGTATTTATTCAAGAAAACTACTAAACCTGATAAGAACAGTAGGCGCCTGTAGCTAAATTGGGGCTGCTCCCATCCCTTTTGCCTATATCCTTGGAGCAGTAGCACTTCATATCTAACAAAGGAGACTAATCTATTATGGAATTTTGTTAAAAATTCCATTTCCAGAGCACAGTCAATATTTTGACCAGGTTGTAGCTCCCTAGAGAATCCCTGATCTCAGGGAATTGGTCACCATTTAATCTGACTCAGAGCTCAGTACTACAGAAAAGGTCCTAGCCCAAGGCATTAATAAAAAACAATGACAGCTTACTGGACTTTTTAACAACACAGCTGCCTAAGTCTGATTTCAGAACTGACCAAAAGTTTAATAGGAAAATCTAGGTACAAGTTGATCATACGTACGTTACACATCTCTGACATGTTTATGGATATCTGGAATGCTGTACATATGAATAGGGTTCTTTGCATGCCCACAAAGAACTGGGAAATGAGTGATTCCTAGTTATTTACTTATAGCTGATCTCAAGACCCTATGCAAACAGGAAGTAAAAGTGAAGACTGACTTGTAAAATGTCAGAAATGAGGAAGTATCCTTTTACACACAAATTTCCTTGGCAAAATATTGACGACTTAGTCAAAGTATGTAAGGAAATATCCTGACTGGAAATTAGTGAACCATTAAGCAATGAAGATCCAGGGAGGAACCCTAGAATCCAGGTTTAAACAATGATTTTTTTTAAAAGGAACAAATGAAGAATTCAGTTGCCACACATTGTTGCAAGAAATAGGTAATCTAAGAACAACTAAAACAAACACAAGGGAGGAGAAATCTGACTCCATAGTTCTTACAATATACTAATATTTTTATTTTCAGCTAAAATGCTAGAACAGACGCAAAGACACAGAAAAGTATGGGTCATTCTCAGACAGCAAGAGGATTCAATAGAAAATACCTCTGAGGGGGCCCAGATGTTGGCCTTCATAAACAAAAACTTTAAATCACTATTATAAATATGTTCAAGCAAATAAAATAAACCATGCGGGAAGAATTAAAGAACATTATAACAACTGTGTCTCAACAAATAACATAAATTTAAAAATAGAAATAATTTTTTAAAAGAACCAAATAGAAATTCAAGATTTGAAAATAACTAAAACAAAAAGTTCATGAGGTGGTCTATATTTGAGATGGGAGAAGAAAGAATCAGCAAACTTGAGAATAGGTTGATAGTGTTTATACAGTCTCAGAAAAAAAAAAAGAAAAGAAAGGCAGAACAGGGCATTAGAGACTTGTGAGACACCAGTAAGCATATCAAAATAAGCATATGGAAGTCTAAGAAGAAGAAGAGACAGAAGGGACAAAAAAAGTATTTGAATAAATAATTGCCAAAGCATTTATAAATTTTATGAAAATCATTAGTCTATACATCCAAATGGTTCAACAAACTCCAAGTAGGAGAACCTCAAAGAGTTTCACCTAGATCAATTATAGGCAAACTGTTGAAAATCAAGGATAAGGACAATGTTTTGAAATCAGCAAGAGAAAAATAACTTACTACATACCAATAAGCCTCAAAAAGATTAGTAAGCTTCTCATTAGAAAGGACAGAGGCCAGAAGGCAGAAGATTGACATTTTTAAAGAGCTGAATGAAAAACATTGTCAATCAGGAATTCTATATTCAACAATACTATCTTTCAAAACTGAAAGGGCAATAGAGACACATTTTCAGAGTGAAGAGACAGTGAATTTCTCCTCAGTAGACTTGCTCTACAAGAAATACTAAAAGGAGTATTTCAGACTGAAAAGAAAAGACTTAAATGGAGACTTATACCTAGTCAAAGAAGAAAAACAAACTTAAACGTAATCACATGAGTAAATACAAAAAATAAGTATGGCATTTTAAAATTATTTTCTTCTTCTAGTTGATTAAAGGAAAACTGCATGAAACAGTAATTACAAAAATAAACCAATAAGCTTATAATGTGAAAGACATAAGTTGTGTGACAATACTAGCACAAAAGTTGGGGGATAAAAGAAAGATATGTCTGTGTATACAGCCAAGATACATAGCAAAGGAGTATATAGCAAAGCTTCTATGTACTATTGGATTTACTGAACAGTAATCTGAAGTAGATTTTCTTAAATTAAGATGCATATTGTAATCTACAGAGAAGCTACTAATAACTCAAAAAGTATAGCTAAAGAAATGAAAAGATTTTAAATGGTAAACTAGAAAGTATATATGTAACACAGAAAGGGAGCAATAGAAGGAAAAAGAAAAGGACATAAAATATATAGGATACAAATAAAATAGCAATATAAATCTTACCATAGCAATAATTGTATTAAATTTCAAAGTATAAAACACTCCAATTAAAAGGAAGAGGCTATAAGACTCAATAAAAAGATAGCTTTTAACTATATCTGTCTATAAAAAGATACACTTTAGATTCCAAGGCACAGAATGTTTGAAGTAAAAAGTAAAAGGATGGAAAAAGATACATTATGCAAATAGTTACCCAAAGAGATCTGAAATGACTATACAAACATCAAACAAAATGTCCTTTAATATTTTCAAATGTTATCAATTACAAAGAGAAATATTTTACAATGAAAAAAAGAATTAAATTTAGCAGGAAAATATAACAGTTATAAACATATATGCACCAAACAACAGGACCCCAAAATGCATGTAGCAAAAACTGACAGAATTAAAAGGAGAAGTTCTCAATTCAATAATAACAGTTGGAGACATCTATACTTCACTCTTAATAACAGACACATCAACTAAATGGAATATCACCTAGGATATAACAGACTTCTGCAATACTATAAATCAACATGATGTCACACTTAACTATAGACCACACAACCTTAAAACAATAGAATACTACACATTCTTTTCAAGCACACATGGAATGTTCTCCAGGATGGAGTGTATTTTAGAACATTTTAAAATCTGAATAAATTTTAAAAGATTAAAATTATACAAAGTATGTTCTCTGATCACAAAATGTAATTGGATTTAAACAACAGAAGGACATCTGGAAACTCCACAAGTATTTTGAAGTTAAGCAATAAATTTTGAACCCATGGGTCAAAGACAATATAAGAGAAACTAGAAAGTACTTTTAACTGTATAAAAGTGAAAACATATTGATAGGTTTGGATTTGTGTCCCTGCCCAAATCTCATGTCAGAATTGTAATCCCCAATGTTGGAGGAGGCTCCTGGTGGGAGGTGATTGGATCATTGGGACTTCCCCCTTGCTATTATAATGAAATAATAAATGAATTCTCATGAGATCTGGTTGTTTAAAAGTATGTAGCAACTCCCCCTTTGCCTTCTTCCATGATTGTAAGTTTTCTGAGGCCTCCACAGCCATGTTTCCTGTACAGCCTATGGAACTGTGAGCCAATTAAATCTTTTTTCTTTATAAATTATGCAGTCTCAGGTAGTTATTTACAGTAATGTGAGAAGAGACCAATACATATATCAAAATTTAAAAGATGCAGTTAGAGCAATTTATAGAGATAAATCTAAGAGCTTTATATTCCTATATTAAGAAAAACAAATGTTTCAAATCAGTAACCTAATCTGCACCTTAAGAATTTGAGAAAGGAGGGCAAACTCAACCCAAGGCAAAGAGAAGGAGAAAATTATAAAGAATAGAAGGGAAATCAGTTAAGCAAAGAAAGAAAACAAAAAAATTAGAGACAATCAATGAAACTACAACTGGTTCTTTGAAAGATTAACAAAATTAACCAATTATATAGATTAACCAAGAAGGAAAAAAGAGCAGATAAACTTCACCAAAATTAGGAATAAAAGAGAGGACATCACCACTGACCCTTCAGAAATTATAGGAATTAGAATACTATAGTACAATGTATGCTAACAAATTTGACAACATTGATTAAATTGATTCATAAACACAAATTAGCAAAACTGACTTAAGAATAAAAATTTTAATAGAACTATTAAGTAAACAAGTAAAGAAATCGCACTAGTGATTAAAAATCTTTCCACAAAGAAAAGCCTAGGCCCAGCAGCTTCCCCGATGAATTCTACAAAACATTTAAAAAAGAAGTAATACCAATGTTCCACAGCTCTTCCAAAAATATAGAAAGACAAAACATATTCTAGCTCCTTTTCTGAGGCCAGTATCACCCTAATAGTAAAGCTATGCAAGTATATAACGAGAAAATAAAGTCACAGACAAATATTGGTCATTAATATAAATGCAAAAATCTACAACAAAATATTAGCAAACTGAGTCCAACAATACAAAAACAAATTATACACAGTTGAGATTTATCTCATGAGTGCAGGGCTGGTTTAATATTTGAAAATCAATTAATGTTATATATCATTTTAATAAAAAAGAACAAAAGCCAAATGATCCTCTCAATAGATGCATAAAAGCATCTATTGAAAAAATCTAACATCTCTTCTTGATACATCTCTTAACACAGTCTGAATATAAAGGGCATTCCTCAACTGATGAAAAGCATGCAAAAAGAAACCTTCATGTGTATCACCATACTTGATGACGCAAGACTGAAGGCTTTTCCCTAAAGATTTAGAAAAGGGCAAGTATGCCTACTCTCACTTTATTACATAGAACAATTTAGCCAGAGTGTAAAAGGCAAGAAAAAAAAAAAAAAAAGAAATAGAAATAAAAGAGATCAAAATTGGAAAAGAAGAAGTAAAACTTTTGTGATTGTCAGAAAACATGATCTTGTGTACAGCAAAGCTTAACAAGTCACAATAAATTGTAATGTGGAAGTAATAAATTAGTTCAGCAAAGTTTCAGGATACAAGATTAACATTCAGAAATAAACATTATTTCTCTATATTGGCAAGGACAAGTCTAAAAATGAAATTAAGGGAAATATTTTATTCACAATAGCATCAAAAGGAATAAAATATTTAGCAATAAATTTAACCTAAGAGGTGTAATATCTGGACACTGAAAATTTCAAAACATCTGTGTAGACAATTTTAAAAGATACACATAAATGGAGAGATAGTTCATGTTTATGAATCAGAAGATTCAACATTGTTAAGATTATAATTCTCTCCAACTTGGTCTACAGATTCAAGGCAATTCACTATGAAAATTCCAGCTGAATTTTTTGCAGAAAATTTACAAGATAATCCACAAATTTATATGGAATCGCAAAAGACTAAGAATTGTCAAAACTGTTTTTAAAAAGAACAAAGTTGGAAAACTTTCCCTTCCAACTTCAAAACTTACTTTCAACTACAATTACTAAGTGTGTTGCTCTGGCATAGATACATAATATACATAAATATATATGTACACATATATATATGAGAAACAAAAACTGAGAGTTCATAAATAAACCTTTATATTTATGATGATTTGATTTTTGACAAAAGTGCTAATTCAATTCATTGAGGAATGGATAGCCTTTTAAAACAAATGGTTGTTGGACAATTGAATATCATGTGCAAGAGTATGAACTTGACCATTATCCCACACCAAAAACAAAAATTACCTCAATATGGAATATAAATTTAAATGTAAAAACTAAAATGATAGGAAGTTCTCATTATTTCAGAAGACAACATAGAAGAATTTCTCTGCAACCCTGAGTTAGGCAAATATTTCTTGTATATAATACCAAAAGTGTGATATTTAAGACATAAAATTGATCAATTGGCTTTCATCAAGCATAAAAAGATTTTCTTTTCAAAAGGTACTAGTTAGAGTCTAGGAAAACGTACTTGTAAAACACATATCTTATGCAGGACTTAGGTCCAAAACATACCAAGGAGTCTATACCTCAGTAATAAGAAAATTGTCCAATTATAAAAATGGAGAACACAATGTACCCAGATTCATAAAGCAATCTCTTAGAGACCTATGAAGAGATTTAGATAAGCAACAATAATAGTGGGATAGTTGAACACTGAACTACCAATATTAGATAGATCATCAAGACACAAGACTAACAAAAGATATTCAGGATCTTAACTCAACACTTGATGAAATGGACCTAATAAACATCTACAGAGGTCACTACCCCAAAAAACAGAAAAATAAATTCTTCTCATCTGCACAGGGTGCATACTCCAAAATTGACCACACAGTTGGGCATAAAATAACCTTCAGCAAATTCAAAAAATCAAAATTATGCCAATCACAATCTCAGACCATAGTGCAATAAAAGTAGAAATCAATGCTTAGAAAACTGCTCCATACAATTAAATGGAAATTAAATAACATGTTTCTGAATGTCTTCTGAGTAATAATGAAATTAAGGCAGACATCAACAAATTATTTGAAATTAATGAGAAAAAAAGATACAACATACCAGAATCTCTGGGATGCAGCCAAAGCAATTTTAAGAGGGAAGCTTATGGCACTAAATGCTGACATCAAAAAGTTTGGACCAGGCTCAGTGACTCATGCCTGTCATCCTAGCACTTTGAGAAGTCGAAATGGGCAGATAATCTGAGGTCAGGGGTTCAAGACCAGCCTGGCCAACATGATGAAGCCCCATATCTACTAAAAATACAAAAAAAAAAAAAAAAAATAGCCAGGCATGGTGGCACATGCCTGTAATCCAAGCTACTCAGGAGGCTGAGGCAGGAGAATCCCTTGAACCCAGGAGGCAGAGGTTGCAGTGAGCCAAGATTGCACCACTGCACTCCAGTCTGGGCAACAGAGTGAGATTCTGTCTCAAAAAAAAAAAAAGAAAGAAAAGAAAACTGAAAGATCTCAAATTAACAACTTAACATCACAACTAGAATAGCTAGAGAAACAACAACAAACTATCTCCAAAGCTAGCAGAAGACAAGAAATGACCAAAATCATAGCTGAACTGAAATAAATTAAAACATGAAAATCTGCAGAAATGATCAATGAGCCATGAGCTGGTTTTTGAAGAAATTAATAAGAAAGGCAGACTACCAGCTAGACTAATAAAGAAAAAAGAGAAGTTCCAAATAAACACAAGCAGAAATGACAAAGGGGATGTTACCACTGACTCCACAGAAATATAAAAAACCCTCAGAGACTATTATGAAAACCTGTATACACATAACCCAGAAAACCTAGAAGAAATGGATAAATTCTTTGAAACATACAACCTCCAAGACTGAATCAGGAAGATATTGAGTCCCTGAACGAACAATAATGAGTTCTGACATTGAATCAGTAATAAAAAGCCTACCAACTAGAAAAAAACCCAGTACCAGATAGATTCACAGCCGAATTCTGCCAGATGCATAAAGAAGAGCTGGTACCATTCCTACTGAAACTATTTCAAAAAACTGAGGAAGAGGGACTCCTTCCTAACTCATTCTATGAGGCCAGCATCATCCTGATATCAAAACCTGGCAGAAACACACCAAAAAAGAAAACTTTAGGGCAATACTCTTGATGAATACAAATGCAAAAATATTCAGGAAAATACTAGCAAACAAAATCCATCAACACATCAAAAATGAATCCACCATGATCAAATAGGATTTATTCCTGGAATTCAAGGTTGGTTTAACATATACAAATCAATAAATGTTATTCACCACAAAAACAGTACTAAAAACATAAACCACATAACCTCAATAGATGCAGAAAAACCTTTGATAAAACTCAACATCCTTCATGTTAAAAATCCTCAAAACACTAGGCATTAAAGGAACATACTTCAAAATAGTAGGAGCCATCTATGACAAACGCATAGTCAACGTCATACTAAATAAGTAAAACTGGAAGTACTCCCCTTGAAAACTGGAATAAGACAAGTATGCCCTCTCTTCCCACTCCTATTCAACATATAATGCAAGTCAGGCAAGAGAAAGAAATAAAAGTCATCCAAATAGGAAGACAGGAAGTCAAAATATCCCTGTTGGCAGATGATATTATTCTATACCTAGAAAACCTGATAGTACCTGCCCCAAAACTCCTTGATCTTATACACAACTTCAGCAAAGTTTCAGGACATAAAATCAATGCACAGATATCAATAGAATGCCTAGATACAAACAACATCCCAACTAAGAGTCCAATCAGGAATGCAATGCCATTCAAAATAGCCACAAAAGGAATCAAATACCCAGGAATAGAGCTAATTAAGGTGGTAAAAGTCCTCTACAATGAGAATAACAAAAACTGCTGAAAGAAATCAGAAATGACATGAACAAATGGAAAAACATTCCAGGCTTGTGGATAGAAAGAATCAATATTGTCAAAAAGGCCATACTGCCAAAGCAATTTACAAATTTCATGCTATTCCTATCAAATTATCAATGACATTATTCACAGAATAAGGAAAACCTATTTTAAAATTCATATATAACCAAAAATAGCCCAAACAGCCAAGGGAAAATAACAAAGCAGGAGGCATCACATTACCTGACTTAAAACTACACTATAAAACTATAGTAACCTAAATAGCAAGGTACTGGTACAACAGTCACATTGATAAATGGAACAGCATAGAGACCCCAAAAATTATGCCACACACTTAAAACCATCTGATCGTCAACAAAATTGACAAAAACAAGCAAAGAGGAGAGGACTTCATATTCAATAAATGGTGCTGGATTAACTGGATAGCCACATGCAGAAGATTGAAACTGTACCCCTTCCTTACATCATATCCAAAAATTAACTCAAGATGGATTAAAGACTTCAATTTAAAACCGAAAACTATAAAAACCCTGAAAGATAACCTCGGAAATATCATTCTGGACATAGGACCTAGCAGACTTCATGACAAAGATGCAAAAAGCAATTTCAACAAAAACTAAAATTGACAAATGGGATCTAATTAAACTAAAGAGCTTCTGCACAGTAAAAGAAACTATCAACAGAATAAACAGACAACCTACAGAATGGGAGAAAATATTTGCAAACTATGCATTCAGTAAAGGTATAAAATCTAGCATCTATAAGGAACTTAAACACATTTAGATGGAAACAATAAGCAACTTCATTAAAATGTGGACAAAGGGACATTAACAGACACTTTCCAAAAGAAGACACATGTGCAGTCATCAAGCATATAAAAAACTGCTTAACATCAGTAATCATTACAGAAATGCAAATTAAAACCACAAAGCCATTCTCTCACCAGTCAGAATGACTATTATTAAAAAGGACATGGATGCAGCTGGAAACCATCATTCTTAGCAAACTATCACAAGAACAGAAAACCAAACACCGCATGTTCTCACTCATAGGTGGGAACTGAACAATGAGATCACTTGGACTCGGGAAGGGGAACATCACACACCGGGGCCTATCACGGGGAGGGGGGAGTGGGGAGGGATTGCATTGGGAGTTATACCTGATGTAAATGACGAGTTCATGGGTGCTGACGAGTTGATGGGTGCAGCACAGCAACATGGCACAAGTATACATATGTAACAAACCTGCACGTTATGCACATGTACCCTAGAACTTAAAGTATAATAATAATAAAAAATAAAAAATAAAAACAAAAATAAATAAAAATAAAAAATAAATAAATAAATAAAAATTAAAAATACATTTTTCTTTAAAAAAAAAAAAAGTCGGAAGATAACAGAGGCTGGTGAGGTTGTGGAGAAAAGGGAACACTTACGAACTGCTGGTGAGAATGTTAATTAGTTCAGCCATTGTGGAAAGCAGTTTGACAACCTTTCAAATAATTTAAAATAGGATTACCATTTGACCCAGCAATCCCATTATTGGGTATATACCCAAAGGGATATAAATCATTCTACCATAAAGACACAGCACTATTCACAATAGCAAGACATGGATTCAACCTAAATGCCCACCAGTGGCAGACTGGATGAAGAAAACATGATACATATACCTCATGGAATACTATGCAGCCATAAAAAAGAATGAGATCATGTTTTTGCAGCAACATGAATTGTGCCAGAGGCCAACATCCTGAAGCAAACTAACGCAGTAACAGAAAACCAAATACTGCATGTTCTCACTTATAAGTGAGAAGTAAACATTGGGTAAATAGGAACACAAAGAAGGGAACAACATGCATCAGGGCCTACTTGAGTGTGGAGGGTAGGAGGAAGGTGAAGATTACAAAACTACCTATTGAGTACTATGTTTATTACCTGGGTGACAACATAATCTGTATATCAAACCCTACAACATGCAATTTACTTATATAACAACGTACACATGTACCCATGAAGCTAAAATAAAAGTTTTAAAAAAAGATGGAAAACAGAACAATTATAAGACATGGAAATAATATTCATTAGTCAGGGTTTCAAAAGGATAGGAAATTAAGAATGTGGCAAGTGCAACATTTGAAGAAATAATGGCTCTGAGGTAGATAGATTGCAAAAATTGCTGCAGTTCTTTACCCCTCCCCATATGTGTGCCCTTTGCAATGTGACTTTGGAGAGGCACCCATCAAGAAGTGGAATTTGTTTTCCCATGCTTTGAAAATAGGCTGACCTCTTGACTTCCTTTGAACAAATAGAATGCATAAGTGACAGAGTTCCTGTGCTGAACTTAGGCTTCAAGAGGTCTTAGGTGGTCCTACTCTTTCTCTTAGAGTCTTACCACTGTCACATGAAAAACCTCCCTGCTGGAGAATGACAGCCCATGGGGAGAAAAGGCCAGTTTCAGCTGAAGACATCCTAGAGAAGCCAAGGGTCAGCTGAACCCCACATATGTGAGACAGTCCAGTTCAGAACAGACTACCTGCCTGTCTCATAGCTGACTGAAAATTCATGAATTAGCCCATCCAAAGCGGGCTTCCCCGGTGAGCTACAAAGTTTAGAATGAGTCTTTGTTTGTAGACTTAGAAGGAATAAAATGTTCATGGGTAAACTTTTGAAATTGGCCAAGATGATATCCAGGCAGAATATTAAAAGTGTCAGCTGACTGTTCTTATCTGTGCATGGCACAGAACTAAAAAAAAAAAAAATGAAAAGAGAAAGAGAGAGAGAGATGAGCTAGTAGGAGAACTGGCCACTGCACTGGTATAATTTAGAGGAAATATAGAGGGTTGGAAAACAGATACATATTTAATCTCTAGTCTCTCAGTGAAATTTCTCAATGTAGAATGAGGCCTGAGGACTAAGATAAAAATAAAGAATGTGGTTCTAAGACGCTTTTTTTGCCAGCAGGTTTTCTCATCTAGACAAAAGGGATTTCTAAAACATTCAAGGGTATACTGCGTAGAAGCCTAATACCAACATAGTAGTAATAACAGGAAAGCAAATTTCAAAAACAATTGTGGATGTGATGCTTGAGGTAGAATGTAATCAGATACGTTGAATATCCACCAAGTTTTAAAGTAAATTGAGTTGGCAAAAGAGCACTAAGTTTATACTAAAAGAGACTGAGAGTATTCAAACTGCAATAAGACCTTTGGGTCCCCAGTTTGCTATGAGCAGGTTGAGATGTCTACTCAAAGGCCAAAATTTGTCATCCTTTAGAGGTGGTCAAGCAGGTTGAGTAGAAAGGATAAATGTCTCAGAGGGAAAATACAAGAAATCAGGACTCATAACCATTAGTAGGACATGGATTTTCTCACATATACATCAATTTTCTTGAATCGTCACTTGTAAGATATAGCAAAGGAGATAGATAGCAATCTTATAGCATTTTTAAGTGAATACATTAAGACACCAGAATTTCAAAGTTCAATATTTGATTCTTGTTTGACATGTTCATTCATTCATTCATTCATTTTTATTATCATTGTTGGATTAACTAACAAGCCCACTAGGAAAGTTTTCACTAAAAATATGAATAATTTATTACTATTGATAGAAGCAGGATAGTGTTCATCATTTCGCTTGATCTGGAGTTTATTTCTGCTACATCACCAACTGCCTCTATTCTCATTGCAAAATTCTACTAATGCAGAGAAAGCCCCAATTCTCTTCATTTGAATGCAAGGGGAAAATGCTATTCTATTGCTTGAAAGACAAGACTTTTCTATTTCCTATAAAATTTACATACATAGATAGACATATAGATACATTTCTTGACAAAATACCGCAAATAAAATAGTATTCCCTTTTCTTTAATACATGCAATAAATTATAAAACTTAAAGTTCACTCTTTAAACATAAAGAAAAAGTAATCAATGGCATAGACCTCACTCGTCTTACAATGTATTGTGTGCCGTGCTGCATAATGTAGTCGTTGCAGTGAAAATAACTTATATAAACTTATAAAATAAGTTTTTTTCTTCTTACTGCAAACTCTTGTTCTATGAAACATAACCAATGGATAAACATGAAGGCTACTTGCAGGATTTGTTTCAAAACAGAGATTATATTTGAAATGGTAGCAGAATAACAAACACTTCATGCAGTTTGTTGCACTAATGTCATTGAAACTCTACAAAGCAGTCAAATTTATGTGAATAGCCAAAAGTGTGATGAGACCCCACATGATTATAACTCTGAGCATATTTGTCTTGTTGAATGCCTGCATGTTTGATGGGTTTTAATAATAACCCATCAAAGTGAATTTAACAAGTGTGGTCTGTCCTGTTGATAGAAGACTACAAATTAAGACAGACAATGTTGACAAATATACACTCATTTTGAAACTATTGACCAAATTAACTATTACAACTTGAATCAAATAGATATGATACCCTTTTGTTAAAGGCAATACGGTCTATAAGAAAGAGCCATGGATTGAAGGCAAAAATGATGTTCCAATAAGCCTCAGTTGTTTGCTAGCTGTTCTTAAACTCTAAAATATCTGAGTTCCTTTAAAAGCAATACTCAACTTGTCCAATGGAGGAGTTGCTATGATTAAATGTAGTAATGTATGTAAAATATAGTCATTTGTAAGTTGCTATGGAAGATTAGAATAGCAAAACTGCCAAGACAATAAGTAGACACTTTTTTATGTAATGATTTAGTTGTAACCTATAATGGCTTGGAATTCAGTGGAGGAGAACAGTGGGAGAAAGACAGGGAACAGAGGCCAAGAACAGAGAAGGAAAAAGGAAAAGCCTGGCTCTCAGAGAGCATCTGGATGCCACCTTGGAGGGAAAGTTGAAGTTGGCAAAAACAAAATGTATCTATTAGACTGAGACTCTAAAAATATATCTAAGTCCGATGCATGCTTCTGTCTTTCCCTGCCTAGCATAGTATTCACATGTTATACGTGTCTTCTCTCAAGTTTCTAGAAAACAAAGCTCATATTTTATTTGTGAAATACAAACTCAAGCCTTCAGCCATTAATTGACGGTTTTATTTTTTAAAATTTAAAGATAAAGAATTGGGTTTCCTAGGCACATAATAAGTTACAGCTTGGCACTGCTATGCTCATATGACTTTTGTGTCTACCTCCTCACAAAGCCCAGAAAACTATAATTTTTCCTACACTAGTCATATAAAAGTGTTCTATTGTTTATTGTCTCTCAAAATTATCCCCCAAACTTCTGCATAATTTTGTCTCTTCTTTTAACCTATTTACTTTCTTTTTTTGACCTATTTACTTTCTACACAGTTGGCCTTGATGCCTCTGTTTCTGAAAATGGCACCAGCTGCTTTTCACCTCATTCACCCAATGAATTAATGAAAGTTTTTAATACTCTTGAAGCAAAAGAGAAGCTTTGAACTAAAACTGAGAAATTCATTTTATGTGTAGGGAAAAAATAATTCTTTGGCCAATACTGTTGCTATGCAACCACTACAACAACCAGCACTAAAATGAAATGTAACTTCATAAGTGAGAGATGGTTTGAAAAGAATATGGTTAGAGACTATTAATCAAAGCCAGCACCTGCTAGAACCTCCTGAAAAGAATGAGCTAGAGAAGAAATCAAGGGTTTTATAAGAATGTATAGAATTTTTTTTTCTGAAGAAAGCCCAAGTGCAGACTCATGGGGTTGTTCCTTAAGTTCTAAAATTATCTCAGGTTGTGCATCTGCAATGCAAAATTATGATTAAAGCAGTAATGGGCCACCTACACCTGTTATGATGCAAAAGAGACACATCACCTTTAGATTTTTTAAATGTTTCAGCTGTAAGTGAAATAATATGTAGGTTTTTGTAAAGGAGAGAGCATGGTCACAAGGATAACTGAAAACACTAACTCTACAGCTCCTCTTGGAAACTTAGAATAAAACCCAACATTGAATATTTGCTGAACACATTAAAATAATAATTCATTATTTTAACAGATATTAGAAAATCTAATATGTCATCAAGTATCACAGAAGATAAGGTTTTTTAGGGATATTTTCTCCATATGAGACAAAACATTTGCTATCACTCTGGTCATTTTTTTCTTTTACTGTGGGGTGTCAAAGTGTATCCTAAAAATTCACATATGAAGGAAGACTACCTACTTCTCCTTCTTTACGGAAGAATAAAGTCGTTGTAGGGTACATATTAACCAGAGTTTCTAGAGAAACAGAAACTATAGAAGATCTAGATTTTATAAGGCTGTCAAGTCCTGAGATCTGCAGGTGAGCAGGCAAGCTGGAGACTAGGAATGCTGATGGTTTGTTTCCAGTCTGAGTCTGAAGGCCTGAGACTTGGGAACACTGATGGTGTGGTTCCAATCTGAAGGCCGTCAGACTTGAAACCCAGGGAGAGCCAGCATTTTGACTCAAGTCCAAAGACAGGATAAATCTATTTCCCAGCTGGAAGGCAGTTAGGCAGGATGAATCTTCCCTTCCTTGGGGAAGGGTCAGGTTTTGGTTCTGTCCAGGCCTTCAACTGATTGGACAAGGCCCACCTACATAGGGAGGGTAACCTGCTTTACTCAGTCTAACAATCTGAATATCAACCTTATCCAAAACGCCTTCACAGAAACACCCAGAATAATGTTTGATCAAATATCTGGGTACCCTGTGGCCCTGCCGAGTTGACACATAAAATTAACTATCACAGAGCTCTTATCTGAAATGTTCCCATCTTTCAAGGTTTCTGTGATCTGGCCTCAACTTCATTTATTCAAATTGGTTGAATGTTAGTCACACGAGCCTTCTTGTTTCTGATTGTCTGGATCTAATTAATCCTCAAATATTTCCATGGACAAGCTCATCCTACCATGCCCGTGATAGAAGTAGCCCCAATGCTTAAAATGACTCATCTTCTTTTTTTTACTTAAATCTTACCCAAATTCAGAGTCCTAGCTCTATTGTCATGTCCAGAAATCCTTCTGGGACTCCTTTAGCCTTAATGTATCTCTTCTTTCTCTGAAATCCTATAGAGTGAGGTCTGTATCATCTAAGGTTAAAGTCTATTACAGAATATCTTTTATTATTTGCTCTTTTGTAATGTATGGTAATATTCTTAACAGAATGTAGGTTTGTTGAAACTAAGAGTCATCTGCTATATTCAGTTATCTATTCAATATGTAGTTAAAAATCTGCTCACTGGTGGCTCACATCAGTAATCCCAGCACTTTGGGAGCCTGAGGGTGGCAGATCACAAGGTCAGGAGAACAAGACCATCCTGGCTAACATGGTGAAACCCCATCTCTACTAAAAAATACAAAAAATTAGCCGGTCATGGTGGCAGGCACCTGTAGTCCCAGTTACTTGGGAGGCTGAGGCAGGAGAATGACCTGAACCCAGGAGGCAGAGCTTGCAGTGAGCTCCAGCCTGGGTGATAGAGCAAGACTCTGAAAGAAAAATAAATCTGCTCACAATGTATTCACACTTTAATAAGGAAATTGGAATAATTAATAGATAATTCAAATAGTGTAATTAATGCTCCCATATAGGCAAACCTATGGTGTTATGAGTGCAGAGGTGGGGAAAGGGTTAAAAAGTTGCTCCAGAAGTAAGCAGCTTAAAACAACAAATATTTATTATCTTACAATTTCTGAGGGTCAGGAATGTGGAAACAGCTTAGCTGCCTGGTTCTGGCTCAAGATCTCTGATGAGAGATCTGTCAAGCTGTTCATTGAATGCATGATCTCATCTGAAAGCTCAACTGGGGGAGGATCTGCTTCCAATATCACTCCTATGGGTGCTAGCTGGTCTCAGTACCTCACCGGCTTTTGGCCAAAACATTAAGATCCTCTCTCCATTGGTCATACCATAGTCTTCCCAAGTGCCCTTATGACATGGAATCTGGCTTCCCTCAGAAGAAGTTCATCTGAAGAAAGAAAAGGGATCATCATTGCAGACAGGAGGCAAGACTAGATTGCA
Source organism: Theropithecus gelada (assembly GCF_003255815.1). Lineage (NCBI taxonomy): Eukaryota > Metazoa > Chordata > Mammalia > Primates > Cercopithecidae > Theropithecus > Theropithecus gelada. The sequence goes on along the minus strand of NC_037686.1, from coordinate 8,625,551 downwards.
GCTCCAACTTGGATGGACAGAGCATTGTGCAGAGGCTCACATAGTAAATTTTAGTTCCAGAATCACTACAAGAAAAAAATCAGGAATCCTGAGAGGACCCACAGACCCTCTGAAGGAAGCAGACTGCTCCTGCAGGACCTGGGAGACACCCCAAATACTGTGAGTGCCCAAACTGCAGAAGTGGGAAAGGGAGATCCTCCACCTCCAAACACACATTGCCCACTGGGGAAACTGAAGGTCTAGTTTGCAGGAGAAGTTTCCAACCTTACCTGGAGCTGAGTCAACTTAGAGAGATGAGTGAAAGACAGGGATAGAGAAAGCAGCGGGAAAGGCCCTGGGAGCTTGCTGGGTCTCCAAGTTAGCCATTCCTTCCTGGCATCACAGGCATCCTTTGGGAGGGTGGCCAGAGGCATGGGGAAATCACCACAGGAGGAAGGAAGTCTCCAGCTGAACTTTGTAACAATTTGAACCAGTCGAGATGCCCCCTGGCCAGAACTCGGGAGGGTGCAAATCCTGTGTGCAGACTCCACAGGTTGGGGAAGAACTAAAGGCCTTTTCTTTCACAGCTGGGAGGTAGGTATCCTGGGGCAAGTTCTCAGACCTGCTTGCCCACTGCCTGGAAACAGACTCGGTGCTGTTAGTAGGGGCATGGTGGGAGTGAGAACGGCCCTTGAGATTGCGTGAGAGCTGAGTGAAGCCTATGACTGCCAGCTTTCCCCCACTTCCCTGACAACTTACATGACTCAACAGAGGCAGCCATAATCCTCCTAGGTACACAACTCCATTGACCTGTGAACCTCACCCCCATGCCCCACAGCAGCCTCAGCAAGACCTGCCCCAAGGAGAGTCTGAGCTCAGACACATCTAGACTTTCCCTCACCTGATGGTCCTTCTCTACCCACCTTTGTAACTGAAGACAAAGGGCATATACTCTTGGGAGTACTAGGGCCCCGCCTACCACCAGTTCCTCTCCACACTAACACAGCTGTTGCTCTCTGGAAAGTGCCACGTCCTAGAAGTAGGCCAACCAGCACAAAAGCAGAGCATTAAACCACCAAAGCTAAGAACACTCACAAAGTCCACTTCACCCCACTGCTACCTCCACCAGAAAAGGTGCTGGTGTCCATGGCTGAGAGATCCATAGATGGTTCACAGCACAGGACTCTATGCAGCCTGGAGCCTGGTAGACTTGCTGGTAGACCCAGAAGAGAGATAACAATCTCTACAGCTCAGCTCTCAAGAAGCAATATCCATAGGCAAAAGGGAAGAGTACTACATCAAGGGAATACCCTGTGGGACAAAATAATCTGAACAGCAGCCTTCAGCCCTAGACCTTCCCTCTGACAGAGGCTACCCAAATGAGAAGGAACCAGAAAACCAACCCTCATAATATAACAAAACAAGTTTCTTTAACACCCCCCAAAATCACGCTAGTTCACCAGCAATGGATCCAAACCAAGAAGAGATCCCTGATTTACCTGAAAGAGAATTCAGGAGGCTAGTTATTAAGCTAATCAGGGAGTCACCAAAGAAAGGTGAAGCCTAATGCAACGAAGCCCAAAAAATGATACACAATGTGAAGAGAGAAATAGTCAAGGAAATAGATAGCATAAAGAAAAAATAATCAAACTTCAGGAAACATTGGACACACTTATAAAAATGCAAAATGCTCTGGAAAATCTCAGCAACAGAATTGAACAAGTAAAAGAAAGAAATTCAGAGCTCAAAGACAAGGTCTTTAACTCACTCCAACAAAGAAAGAAGAATAAGAAAATACGAACAAAGCTTCCAAGATTTCTGGGATTATGTTAAAAGAACAGACCTAAGAATAATTGGTGCTCCTGAAGAAGAAGAGAAATCTAAAAGTTTGGAAAACATTTTTGGGGGAATAATCAAGGAAAACTTCCCCAATCTTGCTACAGACCTAGACATCCAAATACAAGAAACACAAAGAACACCTGGGAAATTCATTATGAAAAGATCATTGCCTAGACATATTCTCATCAGGTTATCTAAAGTTAAGGCAAAGGAAAGAATTTTAAGAGCTGTGAGACAAAAGCACCAGGTAACCTAAAAAGGAAAACCTATCCGATTAACAGCAGATTTCTCAGTAGAAACCCTACAAGCTAGAAGGGATTGGGGCCCTATCTTCAGCTTCCTCAAACAAAACAATTAGCAGCCAAGAATTTTGTATGCAGCGAAACTAAGCATCATATATGAAGGAAAGATACAGTCTTTTCAGACAAACAAATGCTGAGAGAATTTGACACTAGCAAGCCACTACTACAAGAACTGCTAAAAGGAGCTCTAAATCTTGAAACTAATCCTGGAAACACATCAAAACAGGACCACTTTAAAGCATAAATTTCACAGGACCTATAAAATAATACTACAATTTAAAAAACAAAAACTAAAAACAAAGGTACACAGGCTGTTTGTTTTGATAAAGCGGATATCACCACTGATTCCACAGAAATACAAACTACCATCAGAGAATACTACAAACACCTCTACACAAATAAACTAGAAAATCTAGAAGAAATGGAAAAATTCCTGGACACATACACCTTCCCAAGACTAAACCAGGAAGAAGTTGAATCCCTGAATAGACCAATAACAGGCTCTGAAATTGAGGCAATAATTAATAGCCTACCAACCAAAAAAAAAAGTCCAGGACCAGATGGATTCACAGCTGAATTCTACCAGAGGTACAAAGAGGAGCTGGTACCATTCCTTCTGAAACTATTCCAATCAATAGGAAAAGAGGGAATCCTCCCTAACTCATTTTACAAGGCCAGCATCATCCTGATACCAAAGCCTGGCAGAGATACAACAAAAAAAAGAGACTTTTAGACCAATATCCCTAAAGAACATCAATACAAAAATCCTCAATAAAATATCACAAGTTGAATCCAGCAGCACATCAAAAAGCTTATCCATCATGATCAAGTTGGCTTCATCCCTGGGATGCAAGGCTGGTTCAACATACACAAATCAAAAACATAATCCATCATATAAACAGAACCAAAGACAAAAACCACATGATTATCTCAATAGATGCAGAAAAGGCCTCCGACAAAATTCAACAGCCCTTCATGCTAAAAACGCTCAATAAACTAGGTATTGATGGGATGTATCTCAAAATAATAAGAGCTATTTATGGCAAACTCACAGCCAATATCATATTGAATGGGCAAAAACTGGAAGCATTCCCTTTGAAAATTGGCACAAGACAGAGATGCCCTCTCTCACCACTCCTATTCAACATAGTGTTGGAAGTTCTGGCCAGGGCAGTCAGGCTGGAAAAAGAAATAAAGGGTATTCAGTTAGGAAAAGAGGAAGTCAAATTGTCCCTGTTTGCAGATGACATGATTGTATGTTTAGAAAACCCCATTGTCTCAGTCCAAAATCTCCTTAAGCTGATAAGAAACTTCAGCAAAGTCTCAGGATACAAAATCAATGTGCAAAAATCGCAAGCATTCCTGCACACCAATAACAGACAAACAGAGAGCCAAATCATGAGTGAACTCCCATTCACAATTGCTTCAAAAAGAATAAAATACCTAGGAATCCAACTTACAAGGGATGTGAAGGACCTCTTCAAGGAGAACTACAAACCACTGCTCAATGAAATAAAAGAGGAAACAAACAAATGGAAGTACATTCCATGCTCATGGATAGGAAGAATCAATATCGTGAACATGGCCATACTGCCCAAGGTAATTTATAGATTCAATGCGATCCCCATCAAGCTACCAATGACTTTCTTCACAGAATTGGATAAAACTATTTTAAAGTTCATATGGAACCAGAAAAAGAGCCTGCATTGCCAAGACAATCCTAAGCCAAAAGAAGAAAGCTGGAGGCATCATGCTACCGGACTTCAAACTACACTACAAGGCTATAGTAACCAAAACAGGATGGTATTGGTACCAAAACAGAGATATAGACCAATGGAACAGAATAGAGCCCTCAGAAATAATACCACACATCTACAACCATCTGATCTTTGACACACCTGACAAAAACAAGAAAGGGTGAAATGATGCCCTATTTAATAAATGGTGTGGGGAAACTGGCTAGCCATATGTAGAAAGCTGAAACTGGATCCCTTCCTTACACCTTATACAAAAATTAATTCAAGATGGATTAAAGACTTAACTGTTAGACCTGAAACCACAGAAACCCTAGAAGAAAACCTAGACAATTCCATTCAGGACATAGGCATGGGCAAGGACTTCATGGCTAAAACACCAAGAGCAATGACAACAAAAGCCAAAATAGACAAATGGGATCTAATTAAACTAAAAAGCTTCTGCACGGCAAAAGAAACCACCATCAGAGTGAACAGGCAACCTACAGAATGGGAGAAAATTTTTGCAATCTACCCATCTGACAAAGGGCTAATATCCAGAATCTACAAAAAACTAAAACAAATTTACAAGAAAAAATCAAACAACCCCATCAAAAAGTGGGCAAAGGATATTAACAGACACTTCTCAAAAGAAGACATTTATGTAGCCAACAGACACATGAGAAAATGCTCATCATTGACCATCAGAGAAATGCGAATCAAAATCACAATGAGATACCATCTCACACCAGTTAGAATGGTGATCATTAAAAAGTCAGGAAACAACAGGTGCTGGAGAGGATGTGGAGAAATAGGAACACTTTTACACTGTTGGTGGGATTGTAAACTAGTTCAACCATTGTGGAAGACAGTGTGGTGATTCCTCAAGGATCTAGAACTAGAAATACCATTTGACCCAGCCATCCCATTACTGGGCATATACCCAAAGGATTATAAATCATGCTGCTATAAAGACACATGCACACGTATGTTCATTGCGGCACTATTCACAATAGCAAAGACTTGGAATCAACCCAAATGTCCATCAGTGACAGATTGGATTAAGAAAATGTGGCACATATACACCATGGAATACTATGCAGCCATAAAAAAGGATGAGTTCGTGTCCTTTGTAGGGACATCGATGTAGCTGGAAACCATCATTCTGAGCAAACTATTACAAGGACAGAAAATCAAACACTGCATGTTCTCACTCATAGGTGGGAACTGAACAATGAGAACACTTGGGACACAGGTTGGGGAACATCACACACCGGGACCTGTTGTGGGGTGGGGGGAGGAGGGAGAGACACCATTAGGAGAAATGCCTAATGCAAATGATGAGTTAATGGGTGTAGCACACCAACATGGCATATGTATACGTATGTAGCAAACCTGCACATTGTGCACATGTACCCTAGAACTTAAAGTATAATAAAAAAGTGGGCTAAGAACATGAATAGACAGTTATCAAAAGAAGATATGCAAATGGCCAAGAAACATATGAAAAAACGCTCAGCATCACTAACGATCCAGGGAAATGCAAATGAAAACCATAATGCTATACCACCTTACTCCTGCAAGAATGGCCATAATCAAAAAACTCATAAAACAGTAGATATTGGCATGGATGTGGTGATCAAGGAACACTTCTACACTGCTAGTTGGAATGTAAACTAGTACAAACACTATGGAAAACAGTGTGGAGATTCCTTAAAGAACTAAAAGGAGAACTACCATTTGATCCAGCAGTCCTACTACTGGGTGTCTATTCAGAGGAAAAGAAGTCATTTTATAAAAAAGATACTTGCACACACATGTTTATAGCAGCATAATTAGCAATTGCAAAATTGGGAACCAACCCAAATGCTTATCAATCAACAAGTGGATAAAGAAATATATATATATATATATATGATGGAATACTACTCAATCATAAAAAGGAATGAATTAATGGCATTCACAGCAACCTGAATGAGATTCGAAACTATTATTCTAAGTGAAGTAATTTAGTAATGGAAAATCACATATCGTATGTTCTCACTGATATGTGGGAGTTAAGCTATGAGGATGCAAAGGCATAAGAATGATACAAGGGACCTTGGGGACTTCTAGGTAAGGGTGGGAGGTGAGGGATAAAAGACTACAAATAGGGCGCAGTGTATACTGCTCAGGTGATGGGTACACCAAAATCTCACAAATCACCACTAAAGAACTTACTCATGTAATCAAACACCACCTGTTCCCCAGTAACCTATGGAAAAGTAAAAAATAAAAAAAGTTTATCTGAGAGAAAGGGAATGCAATGAAGAAAGAAGCTGCAGTCTTTTAAAATCTACTCTCAGAAGGGAGATGCCATCATTTCTGCCATATTATTATGTATGTTAGAAGCAAGCCTCTAAGTCCAGCCCTCACTCGAAAGAGGGGAATTAGCTTCATTTATTGAAGGAAATATTGAAGAATTGGTAGATATATTTTAAACCATCACAAGTTGGGGAACAATCTTAGAGCAGATGAAAACTACATTAAAATTTAAAAAATCATTAGGTGAAAAAGGTGGGGAAAAAAGTATTTTTGGGAGAGAGACCCAAATATACAAAGGCAAAGAAATATGAGCAAGCATGAGACCTCTGGATAACAGAAAGTTTCCATGTTATCTGCCTTCAAACAGCATGTATATAAAGGGAGAATGAAAGACAATGACTCGGCCTTATGTTCCACCTAAAGAGTCAACAGGCCTCATTAGGCAATCTAAATGGAAGAGTGACATGATCATATTAACACCAAAAATGAAATTAGGGGAATGTAGAAGAATTGCTGTGGAGTGGGAGGCCTGCAGGCAGAGAGAATGCTGTATGTTTTATGGTGGTCCTTCAGGTGACATAAGTGTGAGTCTTAGTAAGATAAACACAGTGGTGATAGAGTGGAAATAATAAAATGGTGTTTAGTACATTGAATCAGCAAGGATCAATGGGTATTTCTTATAGACTGAATATGAGAAGTAAGGGATAGGAAGAAATTAGGAATGACACATGCTTTTCAAGCATGGGCAGTTAAGTAAATTTAAGGCAAAAAGTCTAGGAGTCAGGAGGAATGATGGGTCGATTTGGAATATATTGAATGTGACATCCCTGAAGGACCTTCAAATGAATATATTTGGTAGGTTTGACAGTCAGCTGCTGAGCTCAGGCTAGAAATCTGTCAGGACAAAAACCGAACCTTTTAGAAGTCATCTATATGCTTAGTGATCTTTGTTGGAGTCTTGAGAAAGGACAATGTAGAAGGACAAGATGAGGACTGATGATAGACAGCAGATGGATGTTTAAAGGGTGGAAAAAGGAAACTAGTCTACAAAGGAGGGAAGGAGTCCTTATAGAGACTGGCTGAACACAAGACCAATAACTATGTATAATCTCCTCAGAATATATGAGGGTGCTAAACCCAGAATAGCCACTTACTACAAACTTGCTGTTAGCTGGCTGACCTGTTCATTAGCATTTATTAAAGCTAACTCCAAACCTGTCTGTGGAATGAATCCACTTTAGAAAGCATTCGGCTCCCTGTCTTAAATATATAGAGCTAAGATTCATTTTGAAAATACTTCCCAGATTTCAGTTTACAAGCTTAACCACTATGGTTGATAATCCTTTCTAAAACTCTTCACGAAAGTTCAATTGGATTAAATGTTAGTGATTATAAGAGATAAAAACTTAATTCACTAAAAAGCACAACTATTGTGTTTTTTGGTTCTTGGACAGAAATCCTGACTACCAGTGACACCACAATACATGAAGAAAAATTTTAGTTTAAAAAAAAGCGAGACAAGTTAAATACAACTAGAATTTTAATTTTTCACCCAATATAATCTATAAATCTAATTATAAATTTTATGATAGAGTCTGTTTCTGGTGATAAATTACAATCACAGAAACACAGAAAACTAAGAGTGAAAATTCACCAAATATTCCAGAATATGCAAAACTTCTCACTAATTATATGGTGATAAATTATTACTATTTATGTAATATATAATTAGATATCTTTAAAACTCAAAAAATCAGCTTAAAAACTTTTAGAACTTACTAATAAGTTGTAATATATACCGCAATAATATCAAATTTCTCCTACGTTAAACCATAACTACAAGATGAAACAAAAGAAAAATATTTTTATTTACAGGAACAAAAAAAAAAAAAAACCATGAAATACCCAGAATTGGCTAGCAAACTATGCAATACATAAAAGAAAAAAAAAGCTACAGGAATTAATCAGAAAATCTGAAAGGAGATGAAATATACTGATGTGTACTTCTTTTTTCTTTTCCCAGAAGGATTAAATATTGAAAAGTCAATACTTCTCAAATTGATATAGTTTAATTCAATTGTATTGGTATTTTGTGCACTTTATGAAAGTCATTTTAAAGTTTATTTGGAAAAGTAAGTATAATAACTTCAAAAAGACTCAAATAGAAATGTTATGTTGCTAAATTGCACACAAAACATAAAACATAAGACTACCATAAATACAATAATGTAAAACTGATGCAAGGCAGAGCATAGGAGTGAAACAGAATAGATGTTCTGAAACACAGCCTAACTCAGATAGCAGGGTGATATAAGAAGGACCATCACAAATCAGTGGGGCCAGATAATTCAAAGTTAGTGTTGGGGGAAATTGACCATTGCAGAGATAATGATCAAATTTAAACGTCACTTTTCATACTCTAACATAAAGAGATAAATATTTTTAAAAACAGGAAGGGATTGGAAAAAAATACATTTAACTTATCTTTGGATGGGCAAAGACTTCTTACAAGTACAGGAAATGAAAGAAAACACAAAGGAAAATATAAATAAAGTTATCTATGTAAAACTTTTAAAATAACGTTTGTCAACTGGAGGCTGTCTTCCTGTGCCTCTCCCTAACCCAGCACTGAGGCTTTCCTGTATCGGACATCAGAAAGAGGAGGTGACTTCTCTCATTTCCAGCTCCTAACGTTCCTTCTGACATTGTATCTCTGAGCTCTGCTTGTCAGTCTTGTTCCCTGAGCTCCAGTATGTTCCAAGGGCCTAGTATCTCCTTTACTTCTATAGTTACCTTCACAAAAGCAAGAATCTAGCAGGATCATTGTGTGAGCAGCAGAGTCCAGATTTGTTCAATAACGCTTAGCTATAAATTGCTCCTACACTAACTAGAGTTAGGTGTTACTGACTTGACAGGCTGAGCTGCATTGCGTCTTGTTGGATGATAAATTACAACAGTCCCTCAAACTGTTACCATAAGTAGAATGTTTCTCCTCTTTCTCTTGACAGTTTGGTTTTGAACTAGAATTAGGAATCCCACAATTTTACACACTGCCTTAAATTCCTCCCAGAGACTTCCCACAGCCTACAGATCTTTTAACTTGCAATCACCAACAGTGCTTTCTCAAAAGCTTGTCACAACAGCAGGCAGCAATTTAGTGGCCTATTTTAAGCACACCCTCTGTCCTTATCTCTTACCTCTGAGACAATATAATCCACTCGACCTCTTTCACCTGCTGTCTGAAAGACCTCATAATCGCCTGTTCCACATTGGCAGCCAAAGCTCTAGGAAGTTCAGTTACAGCTGGGGGAGAAGGGAATGACCTTGAAGTTAAAGTAGGTCAACCGCTTACTTGTGGAGAGTTTGAATTGAGGGGTAAATAAATACTGCACCTGAAGTCTATATCCGCAATGGCAGCCCCACAAAACTAAACCAGGAAATTGTATCATAATCCTTTGCCCAAAAAAACAGATCTATGGCTCTCTCCTGGAGCAGAGGGGCAGGTATCAATCTCTCCACTTCTCTCTCTGTGTGAACACCTTAATCAACCCCTTGCTGCCTTTGACCCATGCTCTCACGTTACTCTGGTACCTACCTGGGACAGATGGCCTGTGTCTTTCTTGTGCTGGTTGCAGGATTGGCTACCATGCCTCTAAAAGTGATGCATACACCAGCCCAAAGGCATTTTAAATAGCTGTTAACTCAAAAATGTCCCCCCAATACAGACCACACAGAATCACATGCCATACTCCTTAGCCCACAGAACAGCTTCACCTGCACAGTTCTAGGCCAGTAGCGTGTCTTGTGTGTGAGTTCTTCTCCCTTCTTCCAGCATTTCCTTCCTCCTGCCTGTCTCTTCCGTGATGTCCTCTGCACTATCTATACTGCAATTTATAAGCTGGGCAGAGTGGTGAACCCTTGTGATCCCAGATACTTAGGATGCTGAGGTGAAAGGATGACTTGAGCCCAGGAATTCTAATATAGCCTAGACAACATAGCGAGATCTCGTGTCTAAAAAATAAAATTAGTAAATAAATAAACATACTGCAATGTACACATGAAAGCAGAGACTGTTATGTTCACCTGTGTACCTGCAGAATAGTCCCTGGCACATACTAGATATTAAGAAAATACTAGTTAAATGAATGAAGATTCATTACATAAACTCCATTTGCAAGAGGCTTCTCTGCAATCAGTTCCATTTTATGAGCTGGGGCTTCTCTAGTTAGCATGTATAACAGGGAAGGGTTAGCATTGATTTATGAAGCAAATGGCAGTAAAAGGACAGAAAGATGACTGCAGACAGAAACTATTTTAAGGCACAATTAGAATGTCTCTTAAGGGAGAAAGGGTGAAAGTGGGAATGGACTGGTTTGATTCAATTAATTCTTAGGATGCTGAGGTCATCTATTTTTACCTCCGTTGTCCTAAGAGTTAAAACTGTCCTACTGCTCAGAATATGAGTCTTTGGCCTCCACCAGCCTCTGGCCTGATTTGCTCTGTTCACAGCTTCACATAACTTTATTTGGTTCTGTATCAATGAGGATGTGGAATAATGCATAAAAACTTTTAGAAAGGCTCACTTCCTAAGGTAATGGTAATTTTAAATGTTTTTTAAATGTGTTTTTTATTTGTTTAGAAGCATAACAGCTTACTGAATTTTCTGTTTGGTTGGGACCCATGGATGTTATATTTTAATATAACAGAAAATATAATATAGGAAAATATATAATGAAAATATATATTTCAATATAATGAAATTTTCATTGTATATTTTCCTGTCCTTCAGCTGTTTGTGGGCATGCCTGCAGAGTTGGATGAAAGTACTCTAAATTAAACACTTTTCCTCGTTTATTTATCAAGTTAAAATTTTACTAGCTTTGGGGTACTTTATTTTCACTGAAACATATTCTTAAATTTTGAATTCTTAAAACCAATCACAATTTAAAATTTCCGATGCTCTAGAAAATTGTTTCATCAAGTAATGAAAACAATATTAACTTAGAAATTACAGAATGACTTTACATGAATATTAGTCTCTGCAATAATTGTAATATTCTGGCCATATCCACTATAATGTAAATTTAACAATTTGCTTTTATAAATTGATTTGCTTCATCTTCTCTCCTATGATTTATTCATTTTTGATATCTCAGTGTCTGCCTACATTTACTGAAAAAAAATCTCAAAAGTGAAGGTAACAAAGGTTCTATTCTGAAATAAATTTTTTATTTCTTCTCAAACTCCTAAATTTTTTAAAAATAAAAACAAAAATGTTAGTGCATTAGAGGTACACTTTTATTTCATTTCAGGTATCATTAAATACTAGTACAAAACCATAATAAATTGATACTGATGACTTAGAAGAGGGAAAAGTAAGATGGAAAAGCTGTCTTATTCTGGAAATCTATTGACCAGCATGATGACTATAGTTAATAAATGTACTGTCAACTTGAAAATTGCAGTCCCAGCTACTCGGGAGGCTGAGGCCGGAGAATGGCGTGAACCCGGGAGGCGGAGCTTGCAGTGAGCTGAGATCTGGCCACTGCACTCCAGCCTGGGCTACAGAGCGAGACTCCGTCTCAAAAAAAAAAAAAAAAAAAAAAAGAAAATTGCTAGGAGAGTAGATCTTGAACGTTCTCACAACAAAAGAAAAGTATATGAGGTGATGATGGATATGTTAATTAGTTTGATTAAATCATTTCATAATGTGCATATGTAAAATATATATTTGACATTCACTGTTAATATGCACAATTTCTACTTGTCAATTATATTTTGATAAAGCTAGGGGAGTAGCTACATTTTTTTAAAAAGAATTGTCAATATTTGGGAGTAAGGGTGGTAGAGTTCAGATATGTTCTAGGCCTGGGGATGGCTCTGAGGTTGAAGATGTACCCAGGAAGCACTGAAATCTCTTTTCAGCTCCAGTAAAGTACACCCTGGTGATCATTGGTGTAAGAATAAGTCAGGTCACCTTCACTTCCATGATGTACACGTTTGAAGTATATTCTGTTATCTTAAAACCTCCCATTTGCTGTCCCTGGATATCAAGGGCTTGATATAGTCAGGCTCACAATTGACTTTTAGCGTCTGGGAGCTCTTGTTTCATAATTTGAGAGACAACTGAGTATTTTCTCCTGTTAAAATTGTAAAGAATTAAAATGACAATGAGATACTACTACATACCTATTAGAATGGCTAAAATCAACAACACTGACAACACCAAATACCGCGGAGGCTATAGAGTAATAGGAAGGCTCATTCATTGCTGATGGGAATGCAAAATGGTGCAGCCCCTTTAGAAGACAGTTTGATGGTTTCTTAGAAAACTAAACATACTCTTACCATGAGCCATCAAATTGTACTTACCCAAATGAGTTGAAAACATATGTCCACACAAAAACCTGCACACAAATGTTTATAGTAGCTCTATTCACAATTGCTAATACCTGGAAGCAATCAAAATGTCCTTCCATTGATAAATGGATAAACTGTGGCATATCCATACAATAGATTTTATTCAGTAATAAAAAGAAATAAGCTATCATGCCACGAAAAGATACAGAAGATTCTTAAGTGCATATGGCTAAGTTAAAGAAGCCAATCTAAAACATTACATTCCTTTTCATGTATGATTCCAACTATATCATATTCTAGAACAGTTCAAACTATGAGGGTAAAAAGATCCCTGGTTGCCAGGGGTTCAGTGAGAGAGAGAAGGAGAGATGAATAAGTGGAGTACAGAGAATCTGGGGGCCCTTGAAACTGTTCTGTATGATACTGTAATGGTGGATACATGCTGTTACACATTTGTCAAAACCCATAGAATGTACAACCATAAAACTAAGCCATAATGAGGGTAAACTTTAGTTAATAAAAATGTATCAATATTGTCTCATCGATTGTACCAAATGTACCACACTAATACAATATTTTAATAAGAGGAAAAACTGTGTGTGTGGTGAGGTGAGGATGTACATGGGAATCTATGCTTGCGCTCAATTATTCTGTAAACCTAAAACTGTTCTCAGTCTATTTAATACATATATACATGCATACATAAAATAGTTTTAAAGTGGTAGGGAAAACTTAAAGATTAGACTTGATAAAGAATCACATTTGTGCTTAAAAAAGGTGTAGGTTATAAGAAGAGTACAAATGGATTTTCTGTTCTCGATAAGACAGCCAGAGCAGTCCTTTTAAAACCTATGTCAGAACATGTCATTTTTCTCCTCAGAACACTCCATGATCTCAACTCACCCAGAGTAAACCCCAAAGTCTTCAGAGTGGCCTACAAAGCCCTACACAATCTGTTTCCCATTACTTGTCTGATCTCTTCATCTATTACTTTCCCCCTTCATTCAATGCACTCTGGCTACACCGGCCTCCTGGCTGGTTCTTCAACACATTAAAGCTGCTTTCACCTTAGGCTTTACCAGGAGCTCTTTCCTCTGTCTGAAGCATTCTTCCACCAGATATGCATGTGTCTAACTCCCTCACATCCTCCAAATGGTGGCCAACTGTCACTTTCCCACAATCTTACTTAAAATTGGAAGCCCTAGGACCCCCCAATCACTCTTACCTTGCTTATTCTTTAAACAGCAATAGCGTGTCTATTTCCAGCACACTGTGTAATTTATCACGTTTGTTGTTTGTTTCTTCCTTCTCATTCCACAAGAAACTCTATGGCAGAAAGGTTTTGCTGTTCTGCTGTTTACTAAGACACACATTTACTAAATGAACTTCAGACTCTGCCAGAAGGAAACAAGAACTACAAGAAGATATTTGTGTTGATTTCAAGGATAGGGCAATGCTAAAAACTCTGTTCAACAGATTCACAATTGAGGTGGTGTAGGGAATACTGTGACCCCACATAGACTTCATCATGACAAATGAAAAGAGTAGTTCCGGTAAAGTCAACATGTAGGTGTGATGTTTGGTCATGTTACGAGAAGTTTAAAATAGAACAACAGAACTAGAAGTATGGCTTTACCACATACTAGGCCAACTTTACTTAAGATGAAAGAAGAATGAAAGTTCACAAAACAGCCAAAAACCTACCATCGACATGGCTCAAGAAATCATTTCTGGGTGAGAACTAAAGGGACATCACTTTCAATAAAATGGAAATTGTCATTTTTAAAATCATAAATGCTTAACAATACAAGTTACAATGTTACTGAGCAGAGCAGAGACATCCTGAAAGGTGAGGATAAAAGGAAGATAAGTAGGTGAAATTATGTCACTAATACTTATTTAGCACTTACTATATGCAAATAACTATGCTAATCATTTTGCTACCTATTATTTCAAAAGTCCTTAAGAAAAAAAAAAAAAAAAAAAAAACCTTCTGATTAAAAAAAAAAAAAAAAAATCCCTCGTTATCCAGGTGAGAAAACTGAGTCTTAGAGAGGTCACGTGGCTTTCCCAGGAGCATACAGCTACTCAAAGTAGCTGTGAATATGAGTCTTGTTTTGTTATGTCTCTTGTCAAATTCTAGGCTTTTACTTCTACTATAATACTGAATCTGAGCTAACAAATTCACGCAAATCTACTGGAGCCCTGAGAAAACAGCAAGAACAATCCTCAAGAAAGAGAAATAAGATATTTTCTTGTTTAGTTGATGAGATGTAGAAGGAAGTAAGGAAAATATGAAGCATTTAAGGCTAAATCCAATCCACCTAGAATTCATCAGGGAGAATATTGCTCTTACACAGGAATAGCATATAGTAAAAATGACTTTAGAAGAGTATATTTTTTGCCTGCAGCGTGGAAGGAAAAATAAATCAAATATGATAGAGAAGGAATTCAGAGAAATTACAAGAGAACAGGATCTGTCCTCCCAGCAGAAGCTGTGCTTTTACTGTAGGGATCCAACAGAAGTCTGAGATTAGAGAAGTCATTAGTGGAAAGAGAAGAGGGAGTTAGAGCACACTGAGAAAATACGTAAGAGGGTGAAAGACAAAATGAAACAGGAATCTATATTGTAAACACTGCAAATATGCAAGCATATTTTTGGAAGAAAATAAGAAAACAAAATTTATTCTCAAGCAGTAGAAAAAGCAATATTGATAAATCCACTGATTTGAGCTTTCATACCAATCAACAGAGGAAAAGTTCCCCAAATACGTGTGTTTTTTTTTTTTTTAACCACACCAGAAATTGGACACTCGAAAAATAAAAATTATTGGAATATGTGGCAGTGCATTGTGTATTGAAGTGGGTAAAGGTTAATAATCTTGATTTCACGAAGTTGAACAGTTGGAGGTTTCAGTGTATTCTTATTTAAACCCAAAGCCTAAAAACCTTAAAAGAAAAAAAACAAAAACAAAAACAAAAAAAGCAGAAAGTGAGGAGTGAGTCGGTAAGCCAGATAATATTTAGATACAAAAACCAATAAAGGTCATAAAACAAAAAGTAGGTAAACTGTTCAATAGTGGACTTACTTTCTCAGCAGAAGGAAAACATGGCAGTAACATAGTAAAGACAAGAACATTCCTGTGATATTAAAAACTATATGAGAAATAATGACAGTTCTGCTTTTTCAGAGATGTCAGAAAATATTAAAATAATTACATAGTGGAATAAGTAATGCCAATTACAATGAAGGATAAAGTTAATATTTCTAGTATCAGATTTTTTTTTTTTTTTTTTTTTTTTTTGAGACAGAGTCTTGCTCTGTCACCCAGGTTGGAGTGCAGTGCTGCAAGCTCCGCCTCCCGGGTTCATGCCATCCTCCTGCCTCAGCCTCCTGAGTAGCTGGGACTACAGGCACACACCATCACACCCAGCTAATTTTTTGTATTTTTAGTAGAGATGGGCTTTCACCATGTTAGCCAGGATGGTCTCGATCTCCTGACCTTGTGATCCGCCCGCCTTGGGCCTCCCAAAGTGCTGGGATTACAGGTGTGAGCCACTGCGCCCAGCCCAGATATGTTTTTTAATGTAGAGTATTTACAAAAAGAAAGAAAAGATTTCCAGCTGGAATTGGAATATAAATGATAAAAATCAATGAGCAAGAGAGGTGATTCTGACTGGAAAAAGTGCAGGTGATGAAAGAAACGATATAAGAGTGAGAGAACAGTAGGTGGTGGTGGGCTTAAAAATTTTTTAAAGCTAGATGGTACCCAATAAAGTACATTTAATAAAAATGTATTTGTGCAGCTATTTCATGTTTGGGAAGTGGCAGGCTGGAATAAAGAGAAAACCAGGGCAGAGCTGAGATGCCAGAGAAAACACATAATCTAACAGAAAGCATTGATGTTGAAATGTGAGCAGCATGCTTGTTCCTGGATGTAAGTGTCCATCTCTGAATTTTATACAGGAGATTAGAGCAAAAGGACATAATTCTTTGGTGCTTTTTTTCCCAGTGACTTATGGAAGAATAAGTAAATGGCTAATAACATGGGAAGACTTTCTAAATTTCTAAAGACAATTTTAAAAAAGAAAAACGGAGGTAGAAAGGCTTATAATTGGGTATGCCAAATTTTTCTTTAAACCATCTGATTTACCAGATAAGTTACTGAAATATCCATTATCTACATTCTTCAGACTAAACTGTAATTTATTTTCTCACATATCTGCATCCACTTATAGACTTCAGCTGCTAGAGGACAGGAATCATGTCTTATTCATTTTGGGATGCTAAGTGCTAAGAACATAAGCACTTCATGGATGTTCTCTGAACTAAAAAAGATATGTGAATATACCATATATTGGTGCAATTAGCATTCCTTAATGAAAAAAGAAATTAATCTATGGACCGAATTGAAGTTGCTTCTAACTGTACAGGTGGTTGGTAGAATAACTCAGAAAAAAATATCCATCAAATATGAAAGTATCAAAGTATAAAGTTGAAAAGGGATTTGGTGCATGGTAGCTAAAATGTATGTAGATTATATCACTTTTGATAGTATTTCACTGATACTATCTAAACACTAAATGGATAATAGCTCAGTGTAAAAGGAATTAGAGTTTTTACCATTAAAAATACTTCTAGCCTCCAAAATTGTGAGAAAACTAATTTCTGTTGTATAAGCCACCCTGTCTGGGTACTTTCTTATGGCATCCCTAGCAAATTCACGTAAATAGTAAGGAATGAGAAGAAGAATAGATGAAAAAAGTATTTAGGAGGCAAAGATGGTAAGACTTAGTGACTGGGTATGTGAATGGTGAAGAAACGAAAGGACTTCAGGATTCTTTTTCGACTTTGTCTGCAGTCCCTTAAATGCATTTACAGCTATTCTGAGGAAAAGGATTCTCCAGTGAAACATGGTAAAGGCTGTCTTTACTGTCTTCTCTTCCTTGAGCTCAGTGTTTCACATAGCATTATAAAAGCTCAGAGGAAAGGCCAGGCATGGTGGCTCACGCCTGTAATCCCAGCACTATGGGAGGCCGAGTCAGGTGGATCATGAGGCCAGGAGTTCGAGACCAGCCTGACCAACATGCTGAAACCCTGTCTGTACTAGAAAAAAAAAAAAATTAGCCGGGCGTGATGGCACACGCCTGTAATCCCAGCTACTCAGGAGGCTGAGGCAGGAGAATCGCTTGAACCTGGGAGGCGGAGGTTGCAGTGAGCCAAGATCACACCATTGCACTCCAGCCTGGGAGACAGAGTCAAGACTCTCTCAAATAAATAAATAAATAAATAAATAAATAAATATAAAAATAAAAGTTCAGAGGATCTGGAGTGATCTCTTCCTTCCATAAAGAGAAATAGCATTCATTGTTTTTTAAAACCCAGCTTTACCCAATCTTATTAACCACAAAAATTCCTTCCTTCCTTCTTTTTTGTGTTCCATAAAGATGTATGATTTTGTGTCGGGATGCCTATCAACATTAAATAAAATGTACATATTTTGGGTCAATGGTCTAGAACAGCACTGTCCAATATAGCAGCCATTAGTCATATATGGTAATTTAAATTTAAATTAATTTAAATGAAATTTTAAAATTTCAGCTCCTCAGCCACATTTTAAATTTTTAACGAATTTTCAGTTCATTTAAATTTTAAATGAAATTTACTTTATCCCTTCATCTGTTGATGGACACTTTGGTTTCTTCTAAATCTTAGCTATTGTAAACAGTGCTGTAACAAGCATAGAAGTGCAGATATCTCTTCGATATTCTGATTTCCTTTCTCTTGGATATATAGCCAGCAGGGGGATTGCTGGATTATATGGTAGTTCAATTTTTAGTTTTCTGAGGAACCACCAAACTGTTCTCCATAGTGGTTGTACCAATTTACATTCCCGTCAGCAACAATGTACAAGATATTCAGTTCCTCAGCCACAAAATTCACATTTTAGGTGCTCAAAAGCCACATGTGGTTAGAGGCTACTATGTTAAACAGTAATGACGTAGAATATATTCATCTTCACAAAAAATCTGTTGAACAGTACTAGGTTACAATACCTTCTAGATTACTTAATTGGGTAAAGGGGTGAATCAAGAGATATAAAATTGAGAAAAATAAATTTTTTCTGGGGTATTTTTCTTTGGGGGAAAAAGTGGAAGAAAGATGCAATTGCAGTTTATGACTTGCTGAGTTTCAGTTTTCTCTGATACATACAAGTGTAGCTGTTTATCTTAGACTAATGCTCACAGGAGAGATCAAACTTTGGAGGCAAGGATTTGGATTTTATCATTATACATAAGGTTAGTAAATCCAAGAATAAAGAAATAGATAGATGGTGCAAGAAAACCAGACAGTGCGAGCAGAACAGTAGCTCTGGGACATAATCCTCAAAACTCTTCAGAAGCAAACAGGAGAAATGGCCTAGGGAATGAATGAGCTGACCTGCAAAAGGAAGAGCCAAGGAGGAGTGTCAGGAAGCCAAGTAAAGTGAGTTCTCAGAGAAAATACTGGTGTTTGGTAATGTTAAAGACAACAGCAAGTTCCAGGGAAATAGATTACAATGTGTTCTTTAGATGTACAATGAAGCTATGGTGAGATTTTTCAGAATGATTTCATAGGGCTCCCTTAGGAAGAGGAGTCAGATTTCACTGTATTGAGGATCTGTTGATTATATTTCATCGATGATGGCTGCAAACAAAAAGACAGAGACGGTTTTTGCTTCAAGGAAAAACTAGAGATTTTTTTTTTTCAGATGAGAGAAACTTGAACACACTTGCAAGTTAAGGAGAAAGAGCCACTTGAAAGGCAGAGGTTCATGATATAAAGGAGGAGAGAAATAACTGGTAGAAGAGCAAGGAGGAGGTAGTAATCAAGAGATTAGGGGAACAGACCCCAACCGTGGCTCCTACTAGGAGGCAGAACTAACACCTCCTGCTGGCTCCCACTCCAGATCAATGCCCGAGAACACAAACCAAGACTGGAAGGAGACTGATAGACATTCCTGTGGTGGTGGGTCCATAGGAGCTCATAACTTTTAAATAAATAATGGATAGAAATAGGGAGATACAAGATAGGCAAAAAGAGGCTGCGTGAGGACCTATGAGTATTTCATGAAACAAAGCAGAGAGTATTTCATGAAACAAAGATAAAATGGGCAAAATTCTACATGCCAGGGGTCCAATAAAATAAGAGAAAAGAGGGGAGAAACTAACATAGATAAAGCATTTGACTTTAATCATGAGGAAGGCTACTTTATGTCTGACTTGACAAATGTGATGAAGTCAAGGTGTAAATAAGTGTATAATTCAGGCGTAAATAGGTATAGACATAAATACATTTTTATGTGCAAGGTGAGAAGGGAAGTTGTCATTCACAGCTAATGTTCCCAATTTTCTTGGTTTAGGAAGCAAGTTAATCCTCTGAAAGAGACAGGAGGGACAGTTGGTTGATATGAATGCTGAAGATTTAGAACTTTTGATGATGAAAATAATACAATCAAGAATAGTTATATTCTCAAATTCCTTTTCTTTGATGGCATATGCAGTACTGAATTATAAACTTTAGGACTCCATGTCAATAATAAATATATAAGGAAGGGTTATTGCTTACAATAGAATGCTACAACTGATGGGTCATTGTGGAGGGAGTGCTACAGTTCGACTTTGCAAAAATTGCAGTAAAGATTGGGTTATGTCAGGACCATTAATGGATGCAAAATCTAGGAAGTAATTGTGATGGGGAGGTAGATAGCTATATGGTCTTAAAGTGTCTTTCTGCAAACTATAACAGTGGTAAGAGAGAAAACCAAACCGCGATTATATAGTGGATAAACCAGGCCACACCTTGACCAACCAATGGCACTGATGAAGGGCAGATGACACTATGAGCCATTATCTATGATATCCTGAGAAGGACCCATCATCGGTGTACCATTCTGGCCAAGAATGAATAGTCTCAGTCTAGTTATAAAGAAATATAAAAGCCAAGTGCTTAATGTTCTATTAATAAAAAGGTGGGATTGAGAGTATAATTGTCAAAAATGTCAATGTCATGAAAGGAAAGGTTTCTGATTTAAAGGAGGCTAATGAATCCTCACAGCTAAAAACAATATCTCACTCTAAACTGAATCCTGTATGGGAGGGAACAATTATGCTATAACATACTTTATCAGATGAACTCACAAACTGAAATCTGGACGGAAGATTAGATCAAAACATCGTATCAATGTAAATTTATGAAGTTGATAATCGTATTGTGGTTATGTAAGGGAAGATCCTTAATCACTGGAGTGTTTTGGAGTGAAGAATCATAATATATGCAATTTTCTCTCACGTTCTTTCAGAAAATAATTATGCATGTGTTTGTACTATACATAGAAAGATGGATAGATGAGGGAGTGATGGGGAAGACAGAGAAAAGAGCAAATGACAAATGACAAAGCAAATGGGTGAATAAATAATAGGGGAATCTGTGTATAGGTATTTGGGTGTTTGTATTATTTTTATTTTCAACAATTTTTCAAGTTTGGAATTAAACTATTTAATTTGAAATTTTTAGGGTAACCACAGTAATAGAAGTGGAATGACAGTTTTCACTAAGAGTCTTCAGACGTAGTGAGGCTTGAGCTGGATCACAAAGAGGACAAAGCAGGAAAAGGCTTGACAAATTGTGACAATGGGCTGTGCTATCTGAGGTATATGAGACGGAATATAGTAGTCCCCTCGTTCTGAACTTCCCTTTCATCTGGTGCCCTTGATAACAAGATGAAGAATGCTGCAAAATGAGTTTAAACAGAGATAAAATGTGAGAACAAGGAGGCTGTAACTGTTGTACCTCCATTAACAAATCAATAAAGAATCCTCTCCTTTTTGATATCCCTGGAAGTTATGCTGTTACACCTTGCTGAACATGAAAGATAAAATCAAACCTACATTTTGTATAAGAAGACAAAAATTCCCATCTGAGTAATGCCTCTCCATATATTGTGAAGGCTGTGACATGTGTTAGAGAATTCTTTTTTCAATCACTGAAACATAATCCAGTTTTTAAAAACAGTATGTTTTAGATATCTCATTCACCACATACTAATATTAACTATTAATATGTGCCTGCCTCAGTCACTTACATTTGAGAAGATTTTTCTCCAGTTTTATTTTATAAAATGTAGGAAAAATATCAGTAACACTAGAGAAGCATAACAAACTAAAATGTACACTCTTGGATAACTCAAGAATATTTTTAAACTTGCTACCACTATGTTTTGAATCCACTAGAAACACAGATTTTTGTACATGGCCTCATTTTTCTGTTTAACAAAATGTCTATGCTACAATCCTATTTAAGAGGAAAAGCCTAACAGGAAGGTTGATCTGATAGTCAAGAGCTCACTTTAGAAAGCCAATAATAATTAGTCTACCAAAAAATATGGATGAAAACAGTGATTTGTGGTCTTTTAAAAGTAATTAATTATAAATTGTTGAGACACCTGGCTTTTTAAAAAACATCCTCTTGCTGCTTTCAATTGAGCACTTAACGCTATCCAAATTAAATATTTAATGTCTATTTTATTTGTAGTATTACAGCTGGAATCCATTTTGGAAAGGTGTTTGTTTCACCAGCCATGCATACAGATAGAGCTTTACTATTTTCAGGTGTCTGTGCTCTCTGCTTCCTGCCTCTCAGCAGCATTTTGCTGCAGGCCTGCCTTGGCATGTTCCACCCCACATCTGATTCCTCTAGGTAATTTCCAAGCATTAGAATTTGCAAAACCATCAACACCCCCTATTGTGGCCTTTCTAATAGCATTCTTCATTCATTAAATATTCTGGGTTGTTAACTATGATACACATAGTTACAGACAATAATCTGTATCAGGAGGAAACCCTCAACTGCAGAACTTCAACCCCTAGAAAGCATAGACAGATAATGTTAACAGTAACCTATGTTGTAAGTAGTTTGCTGTCTCCTGAGCATTCAGTATATTAGAGACAAGGTCTCTTGATTGAGATAGAAATAGAATCTGAAAATGGGACTTAGAGAAAGATTCTCTCACTAGAAATTACTTTGCCCCCATTGTAATAATTCCAGGAGACCCCAGGAAGATATGTGATGGTGCAACCAGCTTTGGAATATTCCACTTACAATTTGGAATTCTATCTCCAATTTTGTACTTTTAGAGCAACAGCCAGGAGTGATGGAAAGCGGGGACGGGGTGGGGGTCTCATTTTGAACTTAGACTTCTGCAGGGTTTTAGATGGGTTACATGTAAGTGGAAAGAGATAACGTGTGTGTGTGTGTGCATATATATATATATATATGCACACACACACACACACACCTATACATGCATACAATGATATGTATGTCAAGTTTACTTACAAAAGTTTGCAGAACTTTTGAAAAAGGAGGCTAAAACACAGTGCAGGACCTAATGCAGCATGTCTCAGTATGACTGTCCTAACGGGACAAATTTCAGGGAATATCTCAGTACACATAAGGATCTTCCAGAGCTAAGGAAATCACCAAACTGTTGTTACACTGCAGAACTTTTACACCTACTGTTTATATTTCCATCCTAAGTGGCCAACGCTCCCAATATATGCATTTCCTTTTGAGGGTATGTTACTGTGTGTAAGGCTCTAATGGTTCTTGACCCAATTTAACCATTAACAAAGTCACACCCTTACCTGGGAGGAGAAATTAGAGTCTGCTTTCAGGTGTCTTTGACTTCAGTTTGCCCAGGACCCGGAATCCATTTTCCAACAAGACATTCCCTGATTCTTACATTTGTTTCTGAGTGTGTTCTAAAGACTGTAATCATTAAACTTTCCCGCTTTTAAGTAGGCTTTTGCTGAAGCATATACAAAAAGAGCAGGGTCCAAACATTCTAATGCCATTACTTAACTGCTCATTACTACTGCTTAAACATGTATGCATTTAGACTGCCGAGAAGACATAGCTCTCTTGATCTCTCACTACATAAAATGTATGAAAAAGTTATCTCTAACAAATACTAAGCCTGGCTTAATTTTGGGTAGTGAAAAACTGATTTTTTAAAAAACCTGTGAGAGTTCTCCTCTTGAAGTTCTTTATGTAGTTGAAATAGCTGGTTAATATCAGTTAGTTTGTACCATTACTAAAAGTTTTCAGAAGAAAACCCACCCCTTTTGTAGCAGCACTTATGATTAATTTTAAGACAAAATTAATAATTTTAGCACTACTCTTCTCAAAAAGTCAAAACCATTATAATGATATTTCTTGGCAAGTTTGAGTTTTTCCTGTATGCCAAACATAGTACTGACAGTTTTTTCCCCCACAGGTTGAAAAACAAATGATGACATTTTAAGATGTTGAAAGAGGTTCTCTTTGAAGGCGGTTCTTAAAATTATTTCTGTACCAGGACATTTTAAGAAGTTAATCACATTTATAAATTCTTCATTTTCTTAAAATTATCTATAGAATAATTTATTAAAAAACTGAAAATTTTCAAAGATCTCCAGAGAGCCACATATATCCTGAGTCTACCTGGAGCCCCAATTAAGGGCCTTGCTGTAGTCCAGTTTTTTGATAATGTGTGGAACAGAGTCATGGACTCGACTTTCAAGACTACCCATCTACTTTATGGGCAACGTAAATAAATTCTTTGCCTGCTCTCCCTATGCCTCTGTTCTCTCATACATAAAAGGAAGATAGCATAAGTACTTTCCTCAGTGTGAGAGTTATTCTTTCAACAAATATTTGCTGCATGACTAATGTGTGATGGTCATTGCTTGTGTAGGGAGATAAAAGAGTGAACAAGATAAACAGAGCCTTCAATGAATTTATAGTGTGGTAAGGAAGATAAGCAGTAAGCAGTAAACACATAAAAACAATAAAAAGTTAATTCCATTTAGGTAGGTACTATTAATATGAAGGGATATACCACATGCCATGAGAATAACTATAGGGCAAAGGTCTGAAAGATGAGTCGGTGCATTTTTATTACCTAGGTAAAGGAATCTGGGAGAAGGGTGTTATGGACAGATGAAAGACCAGATATTAAACACCATGAAGGTTAAATCTTCAAGGAACTAAAAAAAGTTCAATGTAGTTGTGATCTAAAAAGCAAAGTGAGACAGGGTTGCAGAGGAATGAAGGGCATGATCATGCAGGCTACTATTCATCGTAAGGATATGGACTTTATCCTAAAAGCAATCGGGAATCACTAAAATATGTTAGGCAGAGCAGTGACAAGATAGGATTGTGCTTTTTAAAATAAGCCTGAATATACCATCTGAATAAGCCTGTAGTTAGTAAATAAATTAAATCAATAATTAATAACCCCAAAAATCAAAAAGCACCAGGCCCAGAAGAATTTACTGGTGAATTCTATCAAACGTTTAGAGAAGAAATAAAACCAGTTCTCTATAATGTCTTCCAGAAGATAGAAGTAGAAGGAATATTCCATAACTCTTTCTATGAGGCCAGCATTGCTCTAATACTAAAACCAAACAAAGACATTACAAGAAAAGAAAACTAAAGGCCAATATTTATCATTAACATAGAGGCAAAAATCTTCAACAAAATACTAGCAAATTAAATCCAGCAATACATTAGAAGAATTATACATTACAACCATGTCAGATTTATCTCAGTTATGCAAGACTAGTTTAACATTCAAAAATCAATTAATTCAATCTATCATATCAACAAGCTAAAGAAGAAAAATTACATGATCATGTGAATAGCTGCAGGAAACAAACAAACAAACAAACAAACAAAAAGCCCTGGACAAACTCCAACACCTATTAATGATAAAATCTCTCAGAAATTTGTGAATAGAAGTTGGAAAAGAAAATAAATCTTGGGGCCCCCAAATCACTAAGCTAAAGGAAAAAGGATGGGAACTGCTTAGGGCAAACCTGCCTCCCATTCTATTCCATCACCCCTCTGCTCACTGAGATAAATGTTTATCTTATTGCCTTCTTTGGAGAGGCTAATCAGAAACTCAAAAGATTGCAACAATTTGTCTCTTATCTACCTATGACCTGGAAGCCTCTCCCTGCTTCCAGTTGTCCTGCCTTTGCTTTGAGTTGTCCCGCCTTTCTGGACTGAACCAATGTTTATTTTATATATGTTGATTGATGTGTGATGTCTCCCTAAAATGTATAAAACCAAAATGTGTTCTGACCACCTTGGGCACATGTCATCAGGACCTCCTGAGGCTGTGTGTGCCGCAAGTGCATGTCCTCAACCTTGGCAAAATAAACTTTCTAAACTAAATATTTGTCTCAGATATTCAGGGTTCACAGAGGGAAGCTTAAGAGGGATAAAGAACATCTACAAAAACTCTACAGCTAACATCATACGTTATGGTGAGAAATTAGAAGCTTTCCTTCTAAGATCAGAAACAATGTAAGGATGTTCCCTCTCATCCCTTCTTTTCAATATCATAGAGGAAGTCCTAGTTAATGTAATGACACAAGAAAAGGAAATAAGAGGTATGCTGATTGAGAAAAAGAAATAAAACTGTCTCTCCTTGCAGATGTCATAGTTGTCTGCACAGAATATCCAAAAGAATAAAAAATATTCCTGGAATTAATAAGCAATTATAGTAAGATCATAGGATATAAAATTAACATACAAAAGTTAATTACTTTTCTTTATACCAGCAACAAACAAGTGGAATTTGAAATTAAAATCACAATACCATTTACATTATCACTCCCTCTAAAATAAAATATTGTTTTAAATCTAACAAAGTATGTGCAAGATCTGTATGAAGTAAACTACAAAAATCTAATGAAAGAAATCAAAGAACTAAATGAAGAAATAGTCCATGTTTATGAAGAGGAAGACTCAATATTTTCAAGATGTCAGTTTTTCCCAACTTGATAAACAGTTTCAAAAAAATCACAAACAAAATCCTAGCAAATTATTTTTTGGATATCTACAAAGTTGTTCTAAAGCAAACAAGGAGAGAGGTAAAATAATAAAATAGCTAACACAATATTGAAGGAGAACAAAATTGAAAAATTAACACTACCTGACTAAAAGCTACAGTAATCAAGACAATGTGGTGTTAGTGGAAAAACAGACAAATAGATAAAAGGAACAGCATAGAGAGCCCAGAAATAGACACACAGAAATATCAACTTATCTTTGACAAAGGAACAAAGACAATACAATGGACAAAATATAGTCTTTTCAACAAGTGATGCCGGAACACATATACGAAAAAAAAAAAAAAGTGGACACAGATTCATGTCCTTCATAAAGTTAACTCAAAATAAATCAAAGTGCCAAATGTAAAATTCAAAACTATGAAACTCCTAGAAGATAACACAGGAGAAAATCTAGATGACCTTGGGTATGGCAATAACGTTTTGATACAACACCAAAGACATATGCCATGGAATAAATATAGTCTTGACTTTAATGAAATGAACAACCTCTGCTTTGCAAAAGATAGTCAGGAGAATGAGGAGACAAGCCATAGAGTAGGAGAAAACATTTGTAAAAGAATTATCTGATAATAACAGACTGTTACTCAAAATACACAAAGAACTCTACAAACAATAAGAAAACTAACAGCTTGATTTAAAAATGGGCAAAAAAACTTGAACAGACATTGCATCAAGGAAGATATACGTGTGGCAAATAACCATATGAAAAGTTGTTCCACATCATAAGACAATAGTGAAATACAAATTAGAGCAACAATGAATTACCACTACACACCTATAAGAATGGTCCAAATCCCAAACACTGACAACACAAAATGTTGGTGAGGATGTGGAGCAACAGAAACTCTCATCCACTGTTCGTGCGAATGCATAATGGTACAGCCACTTTGGAAGACAGTTTGGCAGTTTCTTACAAAACAAACAAAAAACATGCTTTTACTGTACAATCCAGTGATCATACTCTTTAGTATAAACCCAAATGGGTTGAAAAATTGAGTCCAAACAAAAACCTTCACAAGATGGTTCTGGCATCTTTATTCATAATTGCCAACACTTGAAGGCAATCAAGTAGTTCCTCAGGAGGTGAATGAGTAAATAAACTGCGGTATATGCAGACAATGGAATATTATTCAGTAATAAAGGGAAATAATCTATCAAACAATGAAAAGACTTGGAAGAATCTTAAATGCATATTACTAAGTAAAAGAAGCCAATCTGAGAAGACTACATATTGTGTGATTCCAACTGCATGACATTCAGGAGAAGGAAAAATTACACAGAGAGAAAAAAGATCAGTGGTCTCCAGGGATTGTGGGTAGGGAGGCATGAACAGGAAGAATACAGGGGATTTTTAAGGAAGTGAAACTACTCTGTATGACTCTTTATTGCTGGACACATGTCATTATATGTTTGTCCAAACCCATAGAATATATAATATCAAGAATCAAGCCTAATATAAAGTATAAACTTCAGGTGATAATAATGTGTTAGTGTAGGCTCATGGATTGTAACAAATGTACCACCTGGTGTGGAATGTTGCTAATGGGGGAGGCCGTGGATGTGTGGGTATAGGAAACACATGGAACATATCTCTACCTTCCTGTCAACTTCACTGTGAACCTAAAACTGCTGCAAAATATTAAGTCTACTTTTAAAAAAGAGCCTGGATGCAATGTTGCAAATTAACTGAAAAGAGGCAATAATGGATATAGGAAGACTTGATGGAAGACCATTGTAGTTGTCCAAAACTGAGATAGGGCAGTAGTAGAAAAGATGCACAGAAGTGGAGAAAATGGGGAAGTTTTAAAAATAGATGACACAGATATCAGCAATTATTTGTATATGAAAAAGTTGGGCATTAATAATGACTCTGTTTCTACCTGAGAAAATTGGTAGAATCCATATGTAGCAAGATGACTAACACCTAGCTCAATAACTATTATCTATCGCTTTTTATATTTATTGATAGAAAAAGTAGGAATCGTGGTCATAGTAGTAATATTAATAGCAGCAGTGGCAGTGGCACCTGTAGTAGCAGTAATGGTATTAGTAGTAGCAGCAGTAGTAGTGGTGGTTTTGGTAGTTGTAGTAGTAGTACCAGTAGCAGTAGGAGCAGTAGTAGTAATAGTGGTGGTGGTGGTAGTGGTAGTAGTGGTGATAGTAATATGCTTCTGTTTATTCTGAAACTTGACATCAGATTAGTAAGCTGAATTATCTCATTACTAGAGTTAACATCTGAGCAATAATCAAATGCCCCCAAAACTTTCCCATTTTAGAAGTTATTGTGTACCTCAAATAAGTACAATACCATCAGGGAACCATTCATATTAAACAAAGAGCTCTCTCTAGTGAAATAAAAATTGCATTATGTGGCTTCAAGTATAGAACAAGGATCAATAAATTGAGATTTCATGGAGAAATTTCCATTAAGAATCATAACCATATCTCTCTATTCTAAAGAATTTTCTAAGGATGGAATGTGCTGCCTGGTAAGAAGTGAGTTCTCTGTCAGTGGGAAATTTGATCTCAGACGGTTTTACTCCTTAGCCAGGGTACAATAGTGCTGATTCCCAACTCGACAACTTAACAGAATAACTTGGGGAAGCTTTATAGAAATAGAGATGTCTGTGTTCCATTCATAACCCAGCGTTTGAAGCCAGTGCTGGAGATTTAAGCATGAAGACTGTCAGTTAGATTAGATAATTTATAAGACCCCAGAGTTAATAAAAATTAACCATTTTCCTCTTTGCTAAAGAATCAGTAGGACTTTATGTGTCAGATTACACTTATATTTTCTTTTTCCAAAATTTTCCCTACTCACTTATCCTACATTTACTTCTCTCTTACATTAATTTCCTTTCAAGATTTTTCCACTGAACTGTAAATTCCTTGAGAAGTATAGCACCTTGGTCTAACTCATCTGCCATTTATCAAAGAATAATGAAATATATTTCACATACCAGTCACTCAATAAGCAGTTGTTAAATGTCAGACCTGGGGATGCTGCCTTGCACTGTTGCAGTCATCTTTTTCCATCAGTGCACTAAATGGCTTCCTAGTAAACTAATTGAACCAAGGCATCTTCTGTTGTTTCTTAAGTCACAATCAGGGAATCATTTAGGAGACAGACTTCCTAAGAACCATTTCTAGAGTTTACATTGCTATAGAAATAAGAAAACTACCATACCTTCTACTGTAATTGACAATTAATTTTATAGATTATACAAACAAAACTTTCAAATAACTAACACATTCTCATATAACATGCACAAATAAACAACTAATTTTATAGATTTTACCAAAAAAACTATCAAATGACTAATTCATTCTCATATAACATGCACAAATAACTAACTCATCATACTCATATAACCTATTCAGCTTAGACGGAGCCCGTGTGCCTCTTATACAACCACCTACAGAGAACTCCAAAATTATCAATTATCTGAAGCCTAGAAGGTTATAAAGTTTTCAGAAAACAAATTATTATTTACTAAATAATCAAAAATTAAAAACATGATGACCAACATGGAATTCAGAAACTGCAAAAACAATATCTTCAAAATGGAAATTTTTGCAATAGACAAATGAGCTGCTATCATCAATATTGCTATGAATATATAGTAAGGCAATAATGTCTAAAGCAAATAAAATCAGAATATTTGGGGGGGACTTCTATGCTAATTTTCTATGACTCCACTATGTGGATGACACCATACAGATATTATTTTCATTGCCATGAGGGTTACAGTGATCACTGGAGACAGAAGATATCTGAATTCATGAACATACAATTCTAGCCAACAAATATCTTTTCAGCACTCTCCAGATATTAGTAAATTCTGAAATGTAATACAAGACATGGTCTTTCCTGAGAAGGAATTCTATTTCTGTTCCAATGATGCTTTCATTTTCAATCACCCTGCCTCCTATTATACTTAACTATTGTTTCTCTCCATCATTCACTTCTCTCTTCTCTTCCATTTTCCCTCTATGAGGCTGTATTGGAGTAGAAGCAGATTTAGTTGGGTGTTCACACCATGTTTATATCATCTTATTCTTATGTACATCTTGCTTCACTATACTTAACATATACAGGGCTCTTATACTTTTTCTGGACAGAGTCATAAGCTTCATGGATTCATCTTGTGCAACAAACAAACTGCAATGACTGGTACATATTAAATGTATAAATAAATTTCACAGAGAACTATATTATCTCAGAATCATATTTATTCACATCATACTATTTCCATTTTTAAGTAAAGAAGAAACAAAAAGCAAATCTGTCAGAATTTTGATTCAGCCTTCTGAGTCACTGGAATTATAGGCACAAGCCACCACTCCCAGCTGTTGATTGTCAGTTTTAATTCACTTCCTGTTACTTTTTTGTGACATTGCCTTCTCTCTTCTATTATGCTCTGATTCCCTCTTGGATACTGTAGTGTCCAGAACAACAACACAGTAATGCCAAGACAAGTATTTTCAGAACAGGAATACTTAGGCTTCTAAGTAAGATCTTGTTGATAGAGCTGTTTTCCCTTTGCTTATGGACGATCACATATTTCTCCTGTGAAATGTTCACTACAGGGAGAGTAAAGCTTTGACCTGGAAGAATGTCTTGATCACTACCTCCAGGGTAATCTGGCTTCATTTTGGAGACTAGGCCAAGATTTAGTGGTAAGTACAACTGATGACTGGTAGACTACATCCTGTCAACAGTGAGCAAAGTTTCTCCTTTTGGTTAGGGAGTTTCATTTCTAGGCTAATGCATGCTTCCTTCTAAATCGGGAAGTCAAGGGAGGCAAGCGTTTGGCTTGGTAGTGCTATACTGTGGTCAACATCACACTGTTGAGCACTCCAGGCCTTCTTTCCAACTTTTGCTTGTTTTTGTGTTGACTTTGTGGAGATAGACTTTTTTTCTAGAAAAGTCCTGAAAAGTAAATATTTCCATGGCCAGGAAATTCAAAAGCCACGGAGATACAAGGGTTTGGGAGGAGCACATGGTAGGGAAAGTATTGCTTCCCTGGAGAACTGACCATGAGCTGAAGAAGCAATAACTATAGCAGGGCGGGATTAATGAAGCTGTGGTTGGAGAGAGAGACGTAGTGGATGCTTGGGTTGTGAAGAATGCAAGAATGCAAGGTGAAAGATGCAGGAATGCACTTTGCGTGGAGAGTGATCTGTTATACACGTGGAGTATTCTGTTTTCTGTGATTCTGGATAACACTTGTCCTTCGCTCAGTGCAAAAGTACCAGATTCACAGAGTTCAATGTTTAATATTAAATAAAATCATAAAAAATTATAGGAAAAGCTCTCAAAGGATGTTTGGCTGCACCTAAGGCACAAGGGCTAGAGATGCCTCCTGAACAAATCTCCAAAAATTCCTGAAAGATAGAAGTGCTTACCTGCTGGCCTTCAAAAGAACAGACAACCTCTCTGTATGGGACATTTCTCCAGCCAAGTGTAGCTTTAAAAGCTGACTTTGGACTAAAGGCATATTTAACTGGCAAAGATGCTGCCATCAAGTTTTCTTTTTTCCTCCAAATAATACTCTGGTGTGCTCTGTAGTTAGCATCAGAACATGGATATGCAATGTAAGAGATATTGGCTTCTGAGGGCAAACCTCTCATGTGACATTTATCAGAATAGAAGGAAATTTGGGCTAAATTTTCTTCTCCTCTAATATGTGTCACTCATGCAACATACAAAGTGCTGCAGTTCTGGAACTTGATAGTATCATTAGGTTTTGCCTGTAGAATTACTGCTATATGATTATTTTTTGTCCTATTGCTTTTCTGGAATTTTAGTAAAATGGGAAAATAGAAAATGTCTTGAGGAGTTGGATCAGAAGATTCCTCCCTCTGGAGCTGCTCAAAGAGACACATTCTAATGAGACTCCAGCATGAGAAAGCAGTGATTGAAAGACAAAAGATGGAAAAATCAGAGTAAAGATATTTTCTATGTATTTTGAGGTTTATGCCAATAGAATGTGTGTATGTATGCATATATATATATACTATGAAGATATTTATTATAAAGAATTGGCTCATTCAAATGACCAAAATATTATAGGTGCTATCATCTAAATATTTGTGTCCCCCTAAAATTCAAACATGGAACCTAATCCCTAATTTGATAGTATTATCAAAATGGGGTCTTTGGGAGGGGATTAGGGAATGAAGTCTCTTCCCTTATGAATGGGATTAGTGTCCTTATAAAAGATACCCCAGGGAGTTAGCTATTCCTTTCCATCATGTGAGGACACAGTGAGAAGGCACCATCTATGAACCAGAAAGCAAACTCTCACCAGATACTGAATCCAATGATGACTTGCTGTTGGACTTTCCAGCCTCTAGAACTGACTGCAAGAAATAGATTTCTGTTGTTTATAAGCCAGCCTGTTGTTCTAGCAGCCCAAACACACTAATTAGATTGAAGGGGTAAGCAGGCTGGAAACTCAGAAAAGAGTTGTAGTTCAAGCAGTCACGCTGGAGACGAGGAAGAGCCAGTGTTGCCAAGGAAGTCTAAAGGTTGTCTGCAGGCATAATTCCCTCTTGCTTGGAGCAGGGCAGCCTTTGGTTCTATTCAGACCTTCAACTAATTAGATGAGGCCCAACCACGTTAGGGAGGGCCATTGGCTGTACTCAAAGTCCACTAATTTAAATATTAATTTAATCTTAAAAGACCCTCATAGAAGCACCTAGAACAATGTTTGAGCAGTGCCACTCATTCTAACAGGTGAACAAAAGACTGCAAGCCCCTATAGAGACCCTACTCCTTCCCCTAGGACTGAAGGGGCTAGAGCAGTCTGGACTTTTACGAGTTTTCAAAACTGACCCCCAAAGTCTCCCTGCCTGAACAAAGTTCCACACTAAAAAGACACTGCTGGGAGTGAAAGCAAAATTTGGCAGATAAGCAAAATAGAGAGAAAAGAAGATTGCCCACATAAAATGAGGGAGATAACCAGGCCAAGGAATTTCAGAAAGCAAGTTGCCATAAATCAACAATGAACAAAAGTAATAAAAAAGAGAGACAGCGAGTTCTGTGTAGTTGCAAACACTATGTGAACCCAATCTCTTTTTAAATATTTAGGGAAACTTAAATTTACATAAATTTAAGGAACTTAAATTTACATAAATTTAAGGTACTTAAATTTACAGAAGAAAAGATTGAAGTCCAATTCCATTTGAAGTTTTTCTAAGAACAAAGAAAAGAAGATAACAAACAGCATGAATCTCAGGGAAGGGGAAATATGTACTTAAGGAAAAAGAAGTCAAAACATAAGTACTACTTCAAAGCCAACTAAAGAAATTAAGAAAAATAAAACATGGAAAATAGTATTTTCAATTCAAGCAATACTCATTGATCAATTGATACGTGTAGCCATTTAATGAGATCATTGGAGAAAAAAATAAACATGAAAAAAATTCCAGCTTCCAGAACCTGACAGGCCCATGAAGAAGGACATTGAAAAAATCACTCTATCACAAGACTTTAAAAAAAATAAATAAATGAAACCTGACATAAGCAAGCTTTCAGTTGAAAGCTACCCAACCACCAAAAAAAAATTCACCATTGACCCAATCCCCAATCACTTCATAAGTTTTACTTGAGAGAATTCCAAACTAATTGTAAATTTTAGTTTACAATTTTCTAGCAAGTCTCAAATAAAACCAGAGATCAAGTGCTAATCAAGCTGAGTAAATTATTCTGCGGGGAGGGGGAGGTTAAGAGTAAATCAGCATACATTTTGAATGAAATTCTTCAAATCCAGTATGACTAAGTCACAGTAGGGATGACACATTTTCAGTCATTTTAGGTCATCATATTCACGGATGGAAGAACTGGAGACCCTTGTGAATGAGGAAATACAGAAGCAAGGTGTGGAGAGCCACAGGGGACAGGGAACACGACCTTCTTACCCAAGCAGCAGATGGCTGACCTCTTTGCCTGCTTTTGCTTTGCTTCTTTTCTTCAATTTTTCCTGACAGGGAAATGCCCAGCCCTGGACTTACTAGCTTCCCTGGTTCTTTATCTTCTTATCACTCTTATCCCATCGCAGGCAACTGCAAGGGCTTCGCCTTCCAAGGGTGCTGCCCCAACTATGGAGAACTTCCCTAATCTTTTCTTACAGGTCAAAGAGCTGTAGTTAAATATTCAGTTAATCCATGCCAGATTTCCTTTTTTTCTGATAATTCTAGTTTGATCAGGGGACTCAGATCCATTTTCCTTCCCAGGACAAGCTCCTACTTTCTATCCCAAACTTCGTAAGTTGGATCTGTCTGCTCTCTGTGAGTGCTGGCTTGCCAGATACTAAAGCCCTGTAACACAAAGACTGCTCTTGCTCCTGCCAATGCCCCTAAAGTACTCTGACTCAGCCCTATTTCCAGCTGCCTCCACACTTTTCAGGGTGTTGTCAGCTCTTTGATTCTCAGGGCTCAGACTCCAGTCACCAATACCAATATTCCATTATTTGTTGTCTGACCTCCTTGAGACTACTGACTACTTGTCTGGGCCACACACTTTTTGGATACCAAGTTAATCTGCCTGGTGGACATTTTTGCCATTACGTACATCTTGGGCCCTCCACCAGCATTTTCCCTTCCTTAAAAGCATGATGGATTTTGTGGTCTACCTTTTGTCATCTGCCCTAAGCTGATGGTGAACATTTACAAGCTAGAGCAAGTCAGGACCTATCCTTAACTTCCCATTCTCTCACACCCATATCCAACCCACCAGGAACCTCTGTCAGTCTTCAAAACATGTAGCACATGTCACTCCTCCTCTGCCACTCACAGCTGCTCTTCTAGCCTCAACCACAACCATCTCTCGCCTGTGAGCATAGGCTTCTGCTTTCACTTTTGACTCCTACAGTCTAGGCCCCATCCAGTAGCCAGAGTGATGATTTGTACCAAACATGATTATATCATTCCTGTGCTCAAGACATCCCTATAGCTTCAATCACATCGTAATAAAATTCAGAATTTTCACCACGGCCTCTGAGGCTGTACATGATCTGGCCCCTTAGGTCTGTCTGGGTTTATCTTCCAACACTCTGGGCCCCATTCATGCACCACTGACATCACACTGGCCTCTTTGCAAGTGCTCAAAAACCTAATATTCTTTCTGCTTCAATGATGTGAAACTACTAATCTCTTACCTGGAGCATATCCTCAACATTCACATCACTTCTGATATGGTCTGCCTCTGTGTCCCCACCCAAATTTCACCTGGAATTGTAATCCCCATAATCCCCATGGTTTGAGGGAGGGACGTAGTGGGACATGATTGGATCATGGGGATGGTTCCCCCATGAAGTTTTCATGATAGCGAGTGAGTTCTCACAAGATCTGATGGTTTTATTAGTTTTTGACAGTTCCTCCTTCACACACACTTTCCCTCTCTCTTTTGCCTGCTCCCATTCCTGCTTCCCTTTCAAATTTTGCCATCATTGCAAGTTTTCTGAGGTCTCCCCAGCCATGCAGAACTGTGAGTGTGTTAAACCTCTTTCCTTTATAAATTATCCAGTCTCAGGTATTTACTTATAGCAGTGTGAGAATGGACCAATACAACTTCCTTTCTTTCTTTGCATTTTGCTCAGTGACTGCTTTCCCCACAGAGGCCTTCCCTGACTACCTTATCTAAAATAACCACACTACATGTACACACACCTCCAACAAGCATTCCTGATTCCCTTCCTCTGTTTATTTTTCCTCATGGTACTTTTTACCATTTGACCTTAGTTTATGTTTTTATTTTCTAATGGATTTATTGCTTGTCTCTCCTACTACGATGTAAAATGCATGAAAAAAGGGACTGTTTCCTTTTTCTTACTGCTACTTCTTCACTTATAGAACAGCATTTAACTCATAGTAAGTATTCTATAAAAAGCTTATTTAATTAATGTGGAATAATCAAGAGAGGCTGAACCAGAAGAATGAAGTGGATACATTCACCTATAATAGGAAAATAGGGCTAAACTCAATAAGATCAACATATTCAATGTTTCACCCAAGGATGGATGTGGTCAGCCTCAGGAATAAAATTGACAAAGCTCGCCCTCTTCAGTTAAAAACTCCAGGCAATACTCTAACATATATATAGCTCTTCTCTAGATCTTTTCATCATCTCTAATTTCTAAGCTGTTCTCAACACACTGAAGCCTACCCTCTCTTGTTGTCTTCCGTGGTGTGTCCTACTGATGATCCTTGAGATCTCTTATAAGTTGACTGATACCTCTAAGCTCTTCATTGATTTAAAATAAAAAAAAAAAAAAGGAATATTTATAGACTCTAACTTACAGGTTGGTGGTCGGTGACAGAATGAAATGAGATAATATGTGCTAAATATTAGCACATTGTTGGCCAAAAGTCAACACTCAATAATGTTAGAAGCTAAGTATTACAATCTTCTCTTTTCTCCCCCTTCTCTCATGTAGTGAAAAATAGGATGTAGTTCAGTGTTTTTCTGACTACCTAATTAAAGCAACAATGAAAGTATTAACAATCATGCTAATCACAAATTATTGATCATATATTATGTGAAAGGGACAGATACATGATGTTTAAAATATCACCCAGAAAATACTTGAAGATTAGCATTATTAGCCTAATTTTATGATAAGTAAATTGAATGTTGGAGAAGTTTAGTTCCTTGTTCAAAGCTGTAAGTTGGTAATTAGACAAATAAGTATTTAAACATAACTGAAGATTCCGTATTTCTTTTATTAAATTTAATAGGTAGCAACATTTCAAAAGAAAATCAGGATGCAGACGTTTGTACTATTTGAATGTTCAAAATTCTTTCACAATAGTTACTTTATTTAATAATACATCACCATATTGCCTTTCTCCAGCGATAAATAAAATATGTAGTCAGAGTAGTTTAAATGTCTTAGCCATCTCTCTCCCCAGCTAAACCTTAGAAAGCGGCTAAACTTACAGAACCCAAAAGAAAAGTGAAAACAATGACTTGAGAGATAATATAAATTAGCTTACTGCAGAGAAGACTTTTTTTAATATCAAGAAGTGAATTAAAAACTGCAGCTCTTATATAACTTTGCTCCAATTTTATTAGATTGCTTGATCTTTTATATATATTAGATGACAGTAAGGCCTAAAGGAGTATACTGAAGGTACTAAATAAAAAAAAAAAAAAAACAGTCTGATAACGATTAACAGATGAATTTTCCTTTGCCTGAGCAGCTCTTACCTCCAAAGATCTCCCAAGTTGGCGTCTCTTACTCCTTCCGCACATACCACATCCCTATCCCAATTTCATCACAGATGAGATAATTAGTATAACTAAAAGACAGGCCAAAAAAATTATCCAATTGGAAAAATAGAAGGAATAATGTTAGAAAATACTAACCAAATGGTATAACGTGCATGTAATTGTAGACCTGGAATGGGAAAATTGGGAGAAAGGGACAGACAATATTTGAATTTAAAAACCTGAAAGTTTCCCAAATTTGGTGGAAAACATTAACTTATGGATCCAAAAACTAAATGAATTTCAAACATAATAAATACAAAGAAAACCACAGCTAGCGCAAGAGAGTCAAACTTCTAACATCACAAATAAAGAGAAAACCTTGAAATGAGACAAAAATAAAGGACCCCTTACATACAAGGGAACAATGACAAAAATGATGGGTGATGTCTCAGCAGAAATAATAGAGGCCAGAATAAATTTGAATGACAGTTAAAGTGCTGAAAATTAAACTATCAGCCCTAAATTCAATAGCCAAAAACCATATGCTTCAAAAATGAAGGCAAAACAGAAAAATTTTTGCACGAACAAACATGAGCCAAGTTCAACGCCATCAGACCTGCATTGTAAGAGAGACTAAAGAAAGTTTTCCAGACTGAGAGAAAATGACAAAAATTAAAATCTCAGATCCTCAGGAAGGAATAATGAGCACAAGTGATAGTAAATGTGTAATAAATATCCAACCAAAGAATTATTTAATGTAAGCATTGCTATATTGGATTTTAGAGTTTATCTCATACATAAATGTAAAATATATTTTAAAAATAGCAGAAGGGTAGATGTATATAAGTTTCTCATTTTGAAATTCTGTATTTTATGTAGAAAGACAATATTAACTCTAATTAAACTGTGATACATTAAGAAGACACACTGTAATCTCTAGTTACTACTAAAAATTATTAAAAGATAAGTCTGATAAGCTCTTCAAGAAATTATATAATTACTTTTAAAATTATTAGTACCAAATAAAGCAGCAAA
Organism: Theropithecus gelada; assembly: GCF_003255815.1. Taxonomy (NCBI): domain Eukaryota; kingdom Metazoa; phylum Chordata; class Mammalia; order Primates; family Cercopithecidae; genus Theropithecus; species Theropithecus gelada. Next base: position 8,586,837 of record NC_037686.1, on the reverse strand, counting down.
TAAGCAAGAGAAAAACAAAAAAAATAGGAAATAGAAAACACAGGTAATTAACTGGTAATCTATCTCTAATTTGCCATTAAGCACATTCAGTAAACCTTTTATTACAGATATTGTGTTTTTCTGTACTTCAACATACAATTAGTTCTTGTTTAAAGTCTTCATTTCTGTACTGATATCCCCCATCTGTTCACTCATTAGAATCTCTTTTCCTTTACATTATTGATCATATTTAAAATAGTTGTCTTAAAGTCCCTGTTAATTCCAATATCTGGGTCATTCTAGGGTCTGATTTATTGACAACTTCTGCTCGTGGCTATATGACAAATTTCTCTTTTTCTTTGCATATCTAGTAACTTTTTATTTTATTCTAGGCAGGATTGAAGAGTTTCTGGGTTTTGAAAAATATTCTTATAAAAAGTGTTACTTTTTGCTCTAGAAGTCAGGTCAATTTCTGGCTGAATGCACTGAACTTGTGGAGGCTTAGTTTTATGTTCTACTGAATATGACTGAAAAGCCTGAGCTGTTCCCCAAGCCTTTCTATCTTATCAAGACTTTATCCTCAAGTCTATCTCTCTGTCATGGCAGTGGCAGAACCATCTGATGAAAATTTTTACTTTTCCACGTATTGTTTTCCACCACACTTCTTGAAGTCTCTCCCATGCGTGCTTACTGGTCATCTTAACACTATAGAAGCTTGGCTTTGTAATTTGATAGCATATTGCAGTTTTGTCCCTTATGAATTATTCAGCACCATATTCTTTGGAATATAGTCTTTACTTCTAAGATGCGGTTTTCTTGAGGTTTCAATTTAAAGCCCTAAGTGTTTTCCAAGTCTCTCTATTTTGCTAGAACTCAAACTCCAAATTTTATATTTCTATGATACGCAGCTGTTGAAACTCTGAAAAATAGCTAGAGAGTTCTTCTAACGATCTCACAGTGTGAGATCACTGAAATCTCACCCTGTTTAAGTTAGAGGCCAGCAAGATTATATACAGACATGAATGTTTCCCTGCCATAGGGAAACAAATCCCTCCTAGAATCTCTCCTTCCTGGGATCTCCCCAAACCAATTTCCAGGCACTCTAGCAATCTCAGACTCCATCCTCTGATCCTCAGGACAATGGGACTGTCATTTTCTGCTTGATCTCTATCTGCAATGCTACATGCAAACTTAAAAATTCCCTCAGAGGGATTAAAAAAATATAAATACAATTTCACCCAGTGTGATTATCTTCTTTCAGTGATGGAATCTCCTCTAGTTTCCTCCTCTTTTTCACCATTCTCCATTGCCTCAAATAGTTACCATTTGCATTTTATTTAAAGTTTTATACTCATTATCTACAGGCTTACTGGAAGCTACAGACCTGAGAATTCTTCAAATGTTCTATTTTGATCATCCCAATCTGTGCCAAGTTATCCCATTTTCTAGAGGAGATTTCCTACAGTTGCTTTTATTACATATTATCTGTAGCTTCAAGGGGCAACTCTCAATAAATTTTCTTACCTGGCACACTCCTAGGATAGTCACTTTCCATCAAAGCACTAATCATGGCCTGATTATTTTACAATATGGGGACCCTATTACCATTATTGAATTCATCTACTATACTTTCCCCCTTACTTTCTCTGCTTTAGTCACAGACACTTCTTATTCCTTAAACATAAAGGCAAATTACATAGGCTTTTGAACTTAATCCATCTTCATAAAACAATCTTCTGCCAGATATCCCTGTGTTTTACCTTCTCACTTCATTTAGGTCTTTACTCAAATGTCACCTTCTCAGGAAGGCTTCCCTGACCTCGTATTTAAATTTCAACTTCTTCATGATTCCCTGTTTTTTTCTTTCCTTATATTTATTGCTATACACATAGCATAGATTTGTTACACACATAGATTTGTTATTGACTTGCCATGGAAAGTGGTGCAGGAAACAGTACCCCAAAATATGGCACCTTCAAAACTGAGAAAACAGCAGAAATAGGAAGGCCCCTCTAACCTTCTGTATCTCCTTTCTCCCCTGAAGCAGACCATAGAAAGTAGAACTGCCCCATCACTTCTTCCCTGCAGCAGTAGAAACCTGGAAGGTCACTCTCTGACCTTCTCCCTTTCTTCTTCTCTAAAGACCCTCATGTGACAGGTGCCCTGCCATGAAGAAAGAAATGTCACACAGAAACAGAGGGGAATCTGAGCAAACAGGCCTTACTCAGTTCCCCCTAGTTTATCACCATTAGATCATGCCCTTTGTCCTCAAAGTGTACTTCTCTTCACTCTTTCTCAAACCTAAGTTTGATACCAAACCTTATCAATCCTAAGTTGTAAAAACTTTCTGCATTTCTTTGGGTCCTCATTTCTAAAGGTTCCCATATCATGTAAACATTTATTAAATAAATTTGTGTGCTTTTTGCTTGTTAATCTATCTTTTGTTATGATGGTCTCAGCCATGAACTTTACAATGGGTGAGAAAAATATATTATGTTTTCTCCCCTACACATGTTTGTCTTATCTGTACTCCCACTAGAATGTAAATTCCATGAGGGGAGGGGTTTGGGCCCATTTTGCTCACTGTTTTTCCCCATTCTGGTTTTCCCCTGGCACTGAGTGCAAAACAAATGAACAAATACAATGTAATTTAGTTTTCTCTCTGACTTATTGAATATCTTCCTTTTTAGATTTCTATATTACTTTGTCACCCTGTCTCATCTGGTAACATGAAATTTTCATCTGTTTTCCTAGTTTCCTTTAGTAAGTGGTTAAGATTGAGACTATCTCCTTTTTATATAGGTCTAGTTTGTCTATTAAGATTGCAAGTCTCCCATTAAGTAAGTAGGTCTTTTGTTTCATTTCTTGATATTTTCCCTATCTAGCTTCTGCTATTTGCAAAACATTATATTTCTGTACTGTTTCTGTAGTAAATCAAAGTAAACTTTCAGGATGTAGCAGAAAATATGTATGTACGGAAAACCAGATAAACATGATATGCAAACTGAATTACTTTGGGACAACAAACAAAAGCAGATTAAAATGTATTAAACAGAAATGAAACAGTTAAAAATTTTTACGTTAGAGCCAGACTATTTGCATTCATATCCCAATTCATCTACCTACTAGTTCTGTGATTTGGGGGAAGTTACTTAATTCCCCTACCCTCTTTCTTTGAGAGCAGGTTTTGCCTGGCCTTCCAGTGGCACAATCACGGCTCACTGTAGCCTTAACCTCCCAGGCTCAAGTGATCTTCCCTCCTCAGACTCCCAGGTAGCTGGGAGTACAGGCACACCAACACATCTGGCTAATTTTTAAATATTTTTTGTAGAGTTGGAGCTTCACTATGTTGCCCTGGTTGGTCTTGAACTCCTGGCCTATTGGAGCTTCACTATGTTGCCCTGGTTGGTCCTGAACTCCTGGCCTAAAGCGATACTCCCATCTAGGTCTTCCAAAGTGCTGGCATTACAAGTGTGAGCCACTGCACCTTGCCACTTAAGCCCTTTGAACCACAGTTTCTTCATCTATAAAAATGGAAATAAAAACTATAATGATATCTACTTCATAGGGTTGTCATCTAGCTTGAATTCATGTAAAATACTGAGAATAGTGACAGACAGATGAACACTAAATACATGCTAGTTATCATTAAATAGCCTAGAATTACATGCCTCATAAATGACCAAGTCATGGGATGTGGGTCTGATTCAGCATTTAGGTAGCAGAAAGAGTGTTTGGAAAGCTTCCACTACCAGTACTGTCTGAGACCCTTACAAAAGAGTTATGTTGTTTATTTGCAAAGAGAACCCCATTAGGAGAGTTGAATTAAAACAGAGAAAGCAAATAAAGGCTTAAAGATGAGATGTACAGGAGCAATTGGTGAAGTATTTTAGGAGGAATTGCAAAACTTATAGTAGCCCTAGCCACAGCAATCAGATAAGAGAAAGAAATAAAGTGCTTCCAAATCAGTAAAGAGGCAGTCGAACTGTCATTTCAACTCATGATATGATCATATACCTAGAAAATCCTAAAGACTTCTCCAGAAAGCTTCTAGGTTGGATAAATGCATTTAGTAAAGCTTCAAGATACAAAATCAGTGTAAGCATATCGGTAGCACTGCTATACACAAACAATGACCAAGGTGAGAAACAAATCAAGAACTAAATCCCTTTTACAACAGTTGCAAAAAATTAAAGTAAAATCCTAAGAATATACCTAACTATTGAGAAGAAAGATCTCTACAAGAAAAACTACAAAACACTGCTGAAAGAAATCATAGAAATTACAAATAAATGGAAACACATCTCACACTCATGAATGGGTAGAATCAATATTGTGAAAATGACCATACTGCCAAAAGCAATCTATAAACTCAGCGCAATTTCCATCAAAATACCATCATCATTCTTCACAGAACTGGAAAAAAAAAATTCTAAAATTCGTATGGAACCGAAAAAGAGTCCATGTAGCTAAAGCAAGAGTATGCAAAAAGAACAAACCTAGAGGCATCACATTACCTGACTTCAAACTATAGTGCAAGGTTATAGTTACCAAAACAGCATGGTACTGGTATAAAAATAGGTGTATATACCAACATAACAGAACAGAGAACCCAGAAGTAAAGCCAAATACTTACAGCCATCATCAGATCTTCAACAAAGCAAACAAAAACATAAAGTGGGGAAAGCACACCCTATTCAACAAATGGTGCTGGGATAATTGGCAAACCACACGTAGAAGAATGAAGCTGGATTCTCATCTGTCACCTTATGCAAAAATCGACTCAAGATGGATCAAAGACTAGAATCTAAGACCTGAAACCATACAAATTCTAGAAGATAACATTGTAAAAACCCTTCTAGACATTGGCTTGGGTAAAGAGCTCATGATCAAGCACCCAAAAGCAAACGCAAATAAATAAATAAATAAATAAATAAATAAATAGGATCTAATTAAACTAAAAATCATCTGCACAGAAAAAAAAAAAAAAAAACCCAGCAGAGTAAATAGGCAACCCACAGAATGAGAGTTAATATTCACATGCTCTGTACCTAACAAAGGACTAATATCCAGAATTCACAAAGAACTCAAACAAATCAGCAAGAAAAAATAAATAATCAAATCAAAAAGTGAGCAAAGAACATGAATAGACAATTCTCAAAAGAAGATATACGATGAATATATGAAAAAAATGCTCAGCATCACTAATTATCAGGGAAATACAAATTAAAACCACAATTAGATACCACCTCACTCCTGCAAGAATGTCCATAATTTTTTAAAACATAAAAAAAATTAGATGTTGGCATGGATGTGATGAAAAGGGAACACTTTTGCACTGCTGGTGGGAATGTAAACTAATACAACCACTATGGAGAACAGTATGGAGATTTCTTAAAGAACTAAAAGTAAAACTACCATTTGATCCAGCAATCCGACTACTGGGTACCTACCCAGAGGAAAAGAAATCATTATATGAAAAAGACGCTGCACACACATGTCTGTTGCACCACAATTCACAATTGCAAAAACGTGGAATCAGCCTAAATGCTCATCAGCCAATGAGTGGATAAAGAAAATGTGATATGTATATAAAATGGAATACAACTCAGCCACAAAAGGGAATGAAATAATGGCATTCACAGTAATGTGAATAGAGTTTGAGACCATTATTCTAAGTGATTTAACTCAGGAATGGAACACCAAACATTGTATATTCTCATTTAGAAGTGGGAACTAAACTATGAGGACACAAAAGCATAAGAATGATATAATAGACTTTGGGGATTCTTGGGGAAGGGTGAAAGGGGATGAGGGATAAAATTGAGTGCAGTGTGAAGGGTGCACTAAAATCTCAGACATTACTACTAAAGAATGTATGCATGTAACCAAACACCATCTGTTCCCCAAAAACTGTTGAAATAATTTTAAAATAATTAAAAATTAAATTTAAAAAACTTACAGTAAATTACCTTGAACTGAGAAACAAGGTAAAGTGGGAAAGTAAAGGAAGCTGATTGGAGCGGTCAAATAAATTGACATTGATTCTCAATTTCAGAAGCTCTATACATCTTAAAGTGCTAAAACTGTTCCCAAGTAATGGAAACACCAGCATACTTCTGAGATATTGTGGGTTCAGTTCCACATCAATAAAGCAAAAGTTCAGACCACAGCAATAAAGCAAATGTCACGAAAAAAATGAGTCACACAGATTTTTTTGGCTTCCCAGTGTATATAAAAGTTGCATTTACACTATACTACAGTTGATTAAGTATCCAATTGCATTATGTCTAAAAAGATAGTGCACATACCTTAATTTAAAATACCTTAACACTAAAAAAAAGATGCTACCAATCATCTGAGCCCTTAGAGAGTCATAATCCTTTCACAGGTGGAGGGTCTTGTCTAGGTGTGGATGGCTGCTGACTGATCAGGGTGGTGGTTGCTGAAAGCTGGAGCGGCTGTGGCAATTTCTTTTTTCTTTTTTTAGGCAGGGTCTCACTCTCTTGCCTAGGTTGGAATGCAGTGGTGTGATCATGGCTCACTGCAGCCTTAAACTCCTGGCTTCAAGTGATCCTCCCACCTTAGCCTCCCAAATAGGTACACATCACCATGTTGGGCTAACTTATTTTTAATTTTGTGGGGGATAGAGATGAGGTCTTGATATGTTGCCCAGGCTGGCAATTTTTAAAAATAGACATGAAGTATGCTGCATCCATCGATTCTTCCTTCCATGAAAGATTGCTCTGTAGTATGTGATATTGTTTGATAGCATTTTCTCAACAGTAGAACTTATTTCAAAATTGAATTCAATCTTCTCAAACCCTGCCACTACTTTCTATCAACTAAGTATGTACTAGTCTAAATCCTTTGTTGTCATCAACAGTGTTCACAGCCTCTTCACCAGAAGTAGATCCCATCTCAAGAAACCGTTTTTCTTTTCTCATCCATAAGAAGCAATTCCTCATCCATTCAAGTTTGATCATTAGTTTGCAGCAATTCAGTCACATCTTCAGCTTCCACTTCTGATTCTAGTTCTCTCACTATTTCCACATCTGTAGTGACTTCCTCTACTGAAGGAAGTCTTGAGCCCTTTGAAGGAATCCATGAGGATTGGAATCAACTTCTTCCAAATTTCTGCTCATGTTGAGATTTTTACCTCCTTCCACAAATCACAAATGTCCTTAATGACATCTAGGATGGTGAATCCTTTCCAGAAGGTTTTTAATTTGCTTTGCTTTTCTCAGATCCACCAGAGAAATTACTATCTATGGCCGCTATAGCCTTACACAATGTATTTTTTCAATAGTTATATTTGAAAGTAAAAATTACTCCTTGATCCATGAACTACAGAATGGACGTTGTGTTAGCAGGCATGAAAACAACACTCATCTCCTGTATTGCTCCATCAGAGCTCTGGAACGACCAGCTGTATTTCAATGATCAGTAATATTTTGAAAGAAATCTTTTTTTCTGAGTGGTGGGTCTCAACAGTAGGATTAAAATATTCAGTTAACCATGCTATAAGCAGATAGGCTGTCATCCAGGCTTTTCAGTTCCATTGATAAAGCACAGGCAGAGACAATGTAGCAAAATTCTAAAGGAACCTAGTATTTTCCAAGTGGTAAATAAGCTATGGTAGTTAAAGTCGCCCACGGTAGTAGGACCTAACAAGAGTCAGCCTGCCCTTTGACACTTTGAAGCCAGGTATTGACTTCTCCTTTCCAGCTATGAAAGGTCTAGAGGGCATCTTTTTCCAAAACAAGGCTGTTTTGTCTACATTGAAAATGTGCTGTTTAGAGTAGTCACTTTCATTAATGGTCTCGGCTAGATCTTCTGAATAACTGGCTACAGTTTCTCCATCAGCACTTTCTGCTTCCTTTTGTACTTTCACGTTATGGAGGTGGATTCTTTCTTTAAACCTCATAAACCAACCTCTGTTACCTTCAAACTCTTCTTCTGCAGCTTTCTTACCTCTCTCAGCCTTCATATAATTGAAGAGAGTGAAGGGCTTTGTCTGGATTAGTCTTTGGCTTAAGAGAATGCTGAAGCTGCTTTGATACAGACCACTCAGACTTTCTCCAAATCAGCAATAAGGCTGTTCTACTTTCTTATCATTCTTGTGTTCCCTGGAGCAGCACTTTTCATTTCCTTTACATTCTCAGTGTGGGCCCAACTGTGTGAGGCCAGAAACCTAACTTTTGGCCTATCTCAATTTTTGACATGCCTCCCTCAATATACTTAATTATTTCTGGCTTTTGCTTTAAAGTGAGAGACATGCAACTCTTCTTCTACTCCAATACTCAAAATCCACTGTAGGGGTATTTGTTGACCTCATTTCAATATTGTTGTATCTCAGGGGATAGAAAAGCCCAAGAAAAGGGAGAGAGGTGGGGAAATGCCTGGTCATGGGAGAACTCAGAACACACATAGTATTTATCAATTAAGTTCACTGGCTTATATGGGTGTGATTTGTGGCACCTCAAAACAATCATGATAGTAACATCAAAGATCACTGATCACAGCTCACCATTACAGATAGAATAATAATGAAAAATCTGAAACATTGTGAGAATTACCAAAATGTGATTCAGAAACAGAAAGAGAACACAGGCAGCTGGAAAAAAAAATCGTGCTGACGGACTTGCTCTATGTAGGGTTGCCACAAACTTAAATTAGTAAAAAAAAAAAAAAAAAATGTAGTCTCTGTGGAGTACAGTAAAACGAGGTGTGCCCGTACTTAACATTCAGGGATCCATTCACACAGTAAACTACTTCTGATGAAAGAAACAAAACAGGTGGCAATCTGAGGCGAAAGTTACCACAAAGGTGAAGGTGTCGAGACAAATGAGTCAAGGGCAGATGGGTGTTAATGAATTACCTAAATGCGAAAGTTAGGAGGACAAAAGTTGTACTTAAAAATGTACGAGGTCAATTAGAAGTAAAAGAAACAAAACCATCTCAGAAATCTTAAGGCATGACTGCAAACACTAAATATTTGACAAATAGACTAAAACGAGGGGCTTAATTTTATGAATCACTGCAGTTCAAGGCTTCTGGAAAATAGGTATACTTAATTTTTTATATCAAACCACAAACCTTTTTCCACCATTCCTTCCACATTTCCTATCATCCTTTGCCCTAAAATCCCCAAGATCTTCATGCTGCTTTACTTCTCTACAGCAGGGGTTGCCCACCCCGGAGGGGTCCGTGGCCTGTTAGGACTTGGCTGCACAGCAGGAGGTAAGCTATGTCTCGTGTCAGATCAGCAACAGCGTTAGATTCACGTGGGAGCATGAACTCTATTGTGAACTGCGTGTGTGAGGGATCTAGGTTGCATGCTTCTTATGAGAAGCTAATGATAAATGTAATGTTCTTGAATAATTCTGAAACCATCCCCTCTGCCAGCCCGTCTATGGAAAATTGTCCTCCATGAAACCAGTCCGTAGTGCCAAGAAGGTTGGGGACCACTGCTCTATAGGACATCCTGCTGACACCCAGAAAAGTTCCACAAGTTTATTTTCCCTCTTCATCTCTCCCAATATAAGACCTTGATCTCACTAGATAGTAAGAGGATAGTAGCAGCTAAACAAATGCTCCCTAAGCTAAGCTCCCTGTATGTATCAGTACCTAAGAATGCTCTCCAGTATTGACAACTACATGAGAATCAACAGAAAGAGTAAAACTAAGTCTTCCTAAGTAAGACCTCCCACTCTCATATAAGACCACACAGGCCCTTATGTGATAAGATCAGTCAGACACTAAGGCAATCCTGAGCATTTTGGTATCCAAATAGAGTTTTTTAGGAAGCAAGTGTTAGAGATTCATTTCTCTAACCTTCTAACTCGATCACTTTGTAAAATATAAGCATTATCCAAATGGCAGTTGTATTCACAGATGTAGGCCTGCACTATGTTTCTGGGGAAAATCCAAGAATATGAAATTTCTCTGCATTTTTAATGTTACTGAATATTTCCTGTAGTAGAAAATTTCATTTAATGTATACAGATAAAATTTGGGTTTAATAAAAGTGGGTGAGGTATTACTCTATATTGTAGGGGAGAAAAAGTAATCTCTTTTCCTCAGCCTTTGCAAGATGGATGGCTGTCATTCCTATAATATAAGAGAGATTAACAAGAAAGAAAGACAAGAAATTGATTAACCAAAGTTCTACGTGACATAGGAGCTGTCAGAAATTAAGTCAGAAACACCCAGGGAAGACTGCAGTTTTATGCTTCAGTTTGATGAACACTGGACAGTGATGTATGTAGAAGTGTGATTGGAAAAAGTTGGTATGGTATAAACAAACTGGGAGGAACTTTGCAATTTCTGTTTGTTCGTATTTTTCTGTGTGTCTTTTTGTCTTCATTCCTTTCCTCTGGGTATAGGGCAGGGCACATGTCACAAGAGGATCCTCAGGGGAGAAGGGAGGGAGAATTATTTTCATGTCCCCGTGCACAAAGGCAGAGGAGGTTAGTGACCTTCTGCTCAGACCAACATGTCAGACTTTGGGATACAGTGTTCTGAGCCCTGACACTAGACTGCACACATTGTGTTGCACAAAGAGATGAGGCTTAGACAGTTTAACCTCTACTCACACAGCTCCTAAGTATGTAGGACTTTCTGGGTCTTGGGATTCCTGTCCAGGCACTTTACATACCTCTCACTGGTGTCTCTAGAGATGTTTTTGAGGGTGGTCAGGCAGAAACTCCATAAGGCACATCCCTTAAGGACTAAGATTTGTGTACTCTCAGCTGTGGGAACACTTCCCCCTGAGTCGTCTGAGGACTCAGCCTATGCCCTCCCTGTGCTGTGTCTCATTGACAGGTTTTATTCTTCCCAGGGTACCCTCTCATTACAAACCCCAACTAACTGCCAGGAGGTAGAACTGGACTAAGAAACCTACGATCTTCTTTGTGCCTCTTCAAAATAAGGATTAAGGCAACGTTTCATTACCATTTTCTTATATGCAAGTTTCATCCTACCTCAGCACCACTTAAAACTCTCTCTAACTTGTACTCTTTCCTTCAAGCAGGTCACATCACTCTCACTCTGTAAACAGAGGTTTTATAATAATAAAACGTACCAATCTCACATAAATATGCATGAAAACTGCCACTGTTCCACAACATCTGGTGCACACATCTGCCTTAAATTTCTCTTCTAGAAATTAGCATCAGAGCTCCTCTCTCCCTTGCATTCTGACTTAATGACAGACTTGCAAATTATTAAGGAAACAAATTATATAACACTTCAAGTAGCTAGTGTGACAGGATCTGAAACATTCTAGGCGTGTATGTATCTGTTTTACTTCATTTCTTCTTTGGAGAATAATTTCTATTGTGACTCCTTTAAGTTTTTGGCAATTAGTTAGCTGGGAAACACATTTTCTGGAGTACCCTCAATTTTTAAGCTAAGTTTCAGGAATAGAATCAGAAATACTATGTCTTCTCTGGAGAAGATGTCATATGCCCCATGTGCTCTTGGTGACACTCAGACGCTTATGCTTTGGCCCAGAGAATTTACCCTTTCCACTGTCTGCTTTGCCACAGCCTTTGAGCAGGTGAAGGTCAAGCTCTGATTTCCTTGTTTTTGTACATTAGGTCCAGGCTTTCAGGAAGCTCTGAAAAAAACGCTAGAGAAAGCTCTCTGACGACAAAAATTAGTCTGCCACCCAAAATAACATGCTCTCTGCCACCCCTTGCCATAATGCAGCGGTGTTAGGGGAAGGTTAAAGGAAGAGAGAGTGGGAGGGGACGGGAGCTTGGGGCAGCTGAAATAAAAGCTATAATGTCTCTGGATTTGCTTATTTGACGCTAACCTTACCTGCCACTAGCTTCAAACTGGACATGCCATTTGAGTAACATAATGACTAGTTACCAACCCACTCCAAACACTGATTCTTAGGAAGGCGTACTTTCTTTTTATCTTTCTGCCCTTCAGCATATGTAAGCTTTCTTAAAGAGACGTCCAGTCTGGTGGCATACCTTTAATCATCCGTACGCCAATCATCCTCTCCGGTTCCTACCAGATGCCCCTGAAATAGACCACTGCCCACAACCTGGCAGACTGGAGAGGCTGATGACTGTGACAATTATAAGAGGCTAATTAGCACACCAGAACGGTGGTAACCTTGCCTTTCCTGTGCAGTCACCGTGCAGAGTTTGCTCCAGAAATTTCTCCACAGCAATGTTACAGGCTGTTCTTTTCCACCCTCAGAGGTGAAAACAAAATAGAAACTAAAATTGGAGTGTGCAGAGCCATCTGGATCAGATGTGGCACAGACAAGAAGGCCTGGCAACTATTCCCATCCTTGTCATGTAAAGACAGCTACCAGAGCTCAGAAAGCAAGCTCTATCAAAGTGGATAGAGGTGATAAAGATGATCCTACACTATAATTTCTCCATCAAAAAGACCTCCACTAAAAACCCCTAAAAGCACCCAGCACTTCTCTTTTCCTGGTTCTATGCCATTTTGTTGAACAAGTCACAGTGAAACTTCTTATACGTCTTTCTAGTAGGAGCTCTAGAAGAATCTCCCAGAAAAAGTTGCTGTGCAAGTTTTTCTTCTTTAAAAACTAGAAAAAGAACATTTAACACCATTTAACACCACAATACTTCACTTCTGGGCTCCTGAAACCAACTTGATATCGTGGGAAAAACTTATGCTTGGAAAGGTCTAAGTCCCAGATCAGCCTCTTCTGGTTGTGTGTTCTTGAGCAAATCACTTGCTCCATCTGAATTTCAGTTCCCTCATCTGCAGAATGGGCATAATAATACTGATGCCTGCCTCACTCAAACAACACAATCAATGAAATAAAGCAGGTGGAAGTACCCGATGCTCCCAGCCACTCCATATGTAAGTTGGTCGCTATTGTTTTAAATGAAAACATTTTATTTTTCTGATGGAAAATTGTATTTGCTTATCCTAAAACTTTTCAGAAAACATAGGAAAATAGAACAGGGTAGAAATGGTTTCTCTTTTCAAAGGGATAACCACTAACAACATTGTGATATTTTCCCTTCCAGTCTTCCTTTAAGCACACACTCCCACTTTACAAAACTGGTGTCATACTATGCCAGTTGTTTGTGAAATGCAATTTTTATTTAATGTAATGTGAAAAAATGTAAGTTATTATTTTACTATGAAAAGGAAAGTAACCCAGATGCAAACTGAAGATAGCACAAATCTACCCAGCATATGGCATTTCCCCACTGTGTCAAAGTGAATTATTCATAAGCATTTGTCAGAAATATCCAACATTACTGCGCTATTCTAGAACAACAGGGTACCAATTCTGAAGCAGAGATTGCCACATGTTCAATAAAACCTGTTTTGTTTCCCTCCTGGGCATATGGCAAAGCTATATTTGCTAGTCCCCCTTGCATTTAGATGTGGTCATATGACTGAGTTTTGGCCAATAGAACCTGAGTAAAAGGACTCTGTGTCAATCCCAGATGAAGTGGTGAAGAAGAGGCTGTGCCTTTGCTGCGGATTCTCTCATCCTCTGCTAATTGAATGAAAGAAGCCTACAAATCTGGGTCCTGGAGCAACCACGATGTAGACCACGTGCCAAGCACACATGGGTCTCGACATGACTAAGACATAGACATCTACTAGGCTACTGACTTTCAGAAATTTAGATTCCAACAGCTATTTTTACTTGCCCTAATGAATGACACTTTTAATATACTTCCAAGTAATACGCATAGATTGAAACTCGGAGTACGTCCCGAACTTTCCCGACATGTGGGCAGAGCTGAAAATCATTGAGTGTTTTGATTTCAGAAACACAGAGAACGAATCTCCCCTAGTCACTTACTTACTACAAATAAGTCTCTCCCTATTCCCTTATTAAAAATTTCTAAATTGCTGTTCCTAGAGACAAAGCCTTCTTTCTATATGTCAAATTAAGACTAAAAATGTAAATATCCCTGAGAGAGAGAACACATTCATTCTACTCTAAGGTGTGAAAAGGGATATTATTTTTACAGCTAAAATGCAGGGTGAGGTGAAACAAAGCAGAGAAATAAGAAGAATCCAAAAGGAAGGGGGAAGTAATACAGAGAAAAAAAGAAAAGCTACCAAAATGCATTGTTAAAAGTTCCAATGTTTCCAGGTTTTGTCTGAGATTGATCATATGAAGCATGTACATTGAAGACACATTGCCTAGTTTAAAGAATAGTAAAGAAGGGTTATAATAAATAAAAAATAGTAAATAAATAGTAAAGAAGGGTTAAATAAATAAATAGTAAAGAAGGGTTAAATAAATAGTAAAGAAGGGTTAAATAAATAAAAAAGGGTTAATGTCAGAAACTGTGAAGAGCAGCCTAACAAGTTAGCCTGCCATGGTATTTTGTGGATGCTGGCAGAAGACAGAAGTCTCCTAGATCAGAGACAAAGGACTATTCCCAGAGCCCAGCAAATGACATGAACTTTGTATCTCTCTTGTTTACCCTTGCATCCTAGTGCCCGTGGGGATGATGTGAAGGCAGGCCAGGTCAGTGCTGTACACCCAGTGGGCTCTGTGTTCCAGCTGAGGAAGCCAGAACTTGAGAAACCCTGATATTTTATAATGGACTGAAAGCAAACCTGACAGACATTTTTGTCCTGGAAAATGACATTACCTTTATTATACCAGACTAAGTTTGTCCAACCTGCAGCCCACAGCCCACATGTGGCCCAGGATGGCTTTGAATCAGTCTCAATACAAATTCATAAACTTTCTTAAAACACTGTGAGGTTTTTTTTGCGATTTTTTTTTAGCTCATCAGCTATCATTAATGTTAGTGTGTTTTATGTGTGGCCCAAGACAATTCTTTTTCCAGCGTAACCCAGGGAAGCCAAAAGATTGGATACCCCTGTAACTAGTAAAAAACATTAAAAACATTAATGTAAAAACATTAAAAACATGTTTTACATTAAAACATCTTCCATCTGCTCCAGAGAGGGACAATTCTATTTTTCAAGGTTGTTTGCTATATAATAATCCTTGGAAAGTTAGCCTAGATCAAAGTACATATTCTCTTAAGACGTGCAAAATCGTGAGAGATCTATGGAGTATTGTCTCCAAGCGGTTAATTTCAACACATACATTTAGCTGTTAAATGCTTACCACTTCAAAACTGAAACACAGTCTAGTATGTTGATGGCTTTAAATAAAGATGTTTATATAACTACAAAAAAGATAAATTAAAATATGCCATGGAGATAGCATATGGCTAAAAGCAAAGTTTTGGAATGAGACACTCTTAAAATTGAGCCATATTTCCATCATCTAGTACTTATGTGACTTTGGGAAAGTTGCTTGATTTCTTTCCATTTTAATTTTTTCATCAGTAAATTGAAATAATACAAATCTCAAATATTACAAGAATCTTAAATGGTATCCCATAAATAAAGCAGATCAGAATATAGCATATAGTTAGGTCTCAGAATTTGGTGCCGATTATTATTACTTAATCTCTGAGTAAGTCATAAACAAATATTCCTTAAACACTTATTATTTGGTTTACACTGTATTAAAGACAGTGTTAGTGATAATGGAAAAAGATGTAAGAGAGTCTCCATTCTCAAAGAACAAATTACACTATAACAATGGAAACAAAAGTAGCACAGACAAAATTTCATGGATATAGCACCATATAAAATTAGTAGTACCATATAAAATTAGTACCATATAAAATTGCTAGAACATACATTCCACGGAGGTAGGAACTTTTTCTCTAGCTCCTTAATAGCATTCAGCACATAGTAGGCTTTCAATAAAATTGTTGAAATGATATTGAATAAAATGATTAGAGAGTGACTCCTTATTAAGCTGTAAATCACTGTGAACTAGAATAGCCAGGGAAGGCTTAGTGAAGAAAATGGGACTTGGGCCGTGTTCTCTGAAGTTTTCATGAAAGAGGAAATGTGAAAAATGACAGTATCTTTTCAGCCCACAATGGCAAACAGAGGGCTTCTTGCAGCAAAAACGGAAGTTATCATTTTAGCAAGTCGTACCCATGCTCAGTTCAGCAGAGCAGGGCAACACGCTGGCTATACCACCTGCTTACAGGATGAGTGTGCTGCGGCTGCTGGCGAAGAAGAGGAAGGAGACACAGCAGGGAGGTCAGCTTGGACAAAGTCTCTGCCTGGAAGGGAGGGTGGATGGTCTCAGGAAGTTGTCTGGATGTGTATATGAAGCAAGATTTTGGAGAATTTTTAACACCATTATTGAGGTATAACTTGCATACTATAAAACGCACCAACTTTTGCTTTATAGAGTTAAAAGTACACTTTATACTTAAAGTATAACTTGTATAATTAATACTTTAAGTATAAAGTTTGGTGAGTTTTAGGAAATGTATACAGCTGTGCAAATATTCCCATAATCCAGTTTTAGAACATTTATATCTACCCCAAAATATTTCCTGAGGCCTTTTTTTTTTTCCATTCAGTCCTTGATACCCACCCCAGGCAAACAACTAATCTGTTTCTGTCTCTGCAGTTTTGCCTTTTCTCGATATTGTACATAGATTCACATGACATATGTGGTTTGTGAGTGGCTTCTTTCGTTTGGCACGGCATTTTTCAGGTTTTCCCATGTTGCAGCTTGTATCGGCAGTTCGTTCCTTTATCAACTCAGTAGTATTATACTGTATGTCTATACTGTATTTCTTTATCAAACAAAATACATGATTGGATTATTTCCCATTTAGATAAAAATCTGTCACCTTTATCCCCAAATTCAGATTTTTGCCTCCAGATCCTCGGAGAGCACCCCTCTTGGCAGCAAAGCTGCTGACTTTGTGCTCAATATCATCTTGAAAATCTTCCCTTTCCACCTTAAGGACTAGGAGGTGAGAAGGGCTTCCTAGGCAAGGTCATCTGTCCTTTCTTAGAGGTCTATCAGTTTTTCAAAAACAAATGCTTCAACTTTTCTGCCCTGGTCAATTTCCAATGCCAGAAAATGGTTGGTTTTGACAGTTTTGACAGTTCTATCAGAAGAATCACCAACCTCTTTATGCCACTTTAACTGGAAATTCCTTTCTTCTAAAGGATCTTGAAGGTCAAGATACAAAGTTTGATTCTCTGAGGATTAATAGGAAACCATTGTACTGAGTTTCAGAGTGAAACAACCTATGTGTTACTTTAGCGATGTCAGCATGGGGCATAATGTGCAGTCAGTTGGAGGGGAGCAATTTCAACAAGGAAATTGATCATATTAATCAAATAGGACACGTTTAAAACTTCTTAAGTCAATTAGGCCTAGGGCAGTGGCTTATGCCTGCAATCCCAGCACTTTGGGAGGCCAAGAAGGATCGCTGGAGGCCAGGAGCTCCAGATCAACTTGGGCAACATAATAAGACCCTGTCTCAACAACAACAACAACAAAATTAAAAATTACCTGGGTGCAGTGGCATGCACTTATAGTCTCAGCTACTTGGGAGGCTGAGGCAGGAGAATAGCTTGAGCCCAAGTGGTCAAGGTTGCAGTGAGCTGTGACTGCACCACTGCACTCCAGTCTGGGTGACAGAGGGAGACTGTCTCAAAAAACAAAACGAGTTAATTGAATTAAATATAATGCAATTCAATTCCATGAATTTTTAATGTCAATTTCTCCTTCACATGACAATTTTTATGCTATGTCATACATTCTTTTTGAGAATATGAGGGTCTTTCTGTTTTGCTCATTACTGTGGTTCTATGCGTGCCCATATAGGTCAAAGTTTGAAATTACTAACAACATGCAATGATGTCCATTATCACGAAATACCTTGAAGGAGCTATGCTTTCTTGGGTCTGTAAGCATTTGTGTACACTGTGGCCTTTGCTTAGTACTCCCTTATGCTCACCTTTTCTCACCTGGCTGAATGCTACCCACCCTCCAGTCACAGTTTGATATCATATCCTCCTGGAGTCCTCTCTTGCATGGCATCCTGAGGGCCTTTCTATGCAGTTCCCAACCATATTAAAATTGTGTATTTGCACATCTATTTCCCTTATTGGATTTAAAGTCTGTGATGGGAGGACCCAGGCTGCATGACTCACTATTATAGTCCAAAAACTTGGTGGACCTTCAGAAACAGGATATGTGGTTGATCATACAAAATTGTTTTAATGGAAAGTTGCATAGGATTATTAAGAGGACCAACTCCTCATGACCTTTGGCAAATTACTTAACCTCTCTAAGCCTCAGTTCAATTTTGAAAAATAGGGATGATCATTACACATGTTGTGAGGATTAAAAGGAGAGAGCATTCAAAAGCTGTTAGCACAGTGCCTGGCATATAACAAATGCTCAGTATGTGGTAACCATTAATCAGGAACCGATTACAGTCATTGTTAGTGTCATGGGGAAAGTGCTTGGTGCTCAGCTCTGCTGTAGGAAGCTTAACTGACCACCACTCCTGGCCGCTGGGTTCTCTGGACTCCCACCATGTTAATGCCAAGGCCCCCCACCCCAAGGCTTCTCCCAGCCAAGGACTGAGCAGTTGGGGACTAGTGCAGGGCCACTCCTGCCAGACAGGTGACTTCTCTTGAGGACTCTGATTCAGCCAGATGGAACGTGTCCTGAAACTGCTCTGTGGCTGATGCTCTTTCTGCCGTCTCCTCCACTGCCTTCCACCCCAACTCCTTTCATAAGTGTCAGACCACGCCTCTTCCTGCACATTCCTACGCTTCCCATAGTCCCTCCTGGCATTTTTTCAATAAATGCCCTGCATGTCAGATCCCACCGTGCTGCCTGCTTTGTGGAGGATTCAAGCTAACACAGTTGGTTCCAGTGTGGGTATTAAAAAACAGGGCTTGAAGAGAGAGCTTAGGGCTACCTCACTCACTGCCCAGTAGACAAGGTGGATACCATGCCAAATGGAGTGGGGCACGCATAGACCCTCACATAAACAGTGGCCCAGTTGCTGCAGAACTCTCTGTTGTTGACTTGGGAAAACATCCTGGTGGAGGGGATGCCCTTTCCACAGAAATGGTTCAGACACTTGAAAGATATGAGGAGCAATTGCTACTAGGATGGCAGAGCCGGCTGATTATTGCTAAGTTGTATTGAGACTCAGCAGAAGCATAATGAGAAACAGAGGGCCAGGAACAAACAATTAAAAATAAGAGTGAGTGCCAGAGGGCCTTTTTGGTGTCTTTCAAAGAGCCCATTATCTCCTGTGGTGAGAGGTCTGACTCAGCTCAGGAGCAGGTTCACTTGACAGAGACACAGAGCTCCGGAGAAATTTACATGCTCAGCCAAGGCAGCCTGTGCTACTAAGTTTGGAGCCTTGGTTGAGAAAACCTGGCACCCTGAAACATGGGATATGACATCAGACAGGTGTTCCTTGGGAGTTTGGCTCTGTGGATCTCAACCCTCAGAGCTTGCAGACATGACCTACCCTTCTCTTCTAGCGGCTAGTACTTCCTCCATGCTAGAAGGTGGCGCAGAGCCCCACAAAGGTGTGGTGCCTCCCTCAAGAGCTACTCTCACCTCTTCTCCTGGGTGCCAGGCTGATAATAGAATTAAAACCCGGCATATGCTGGGCCTGAGAAAGAACGAAAGAGATTATATACTGAAGGAACTGCAAAAATCAACTTGCACATAGCAGCAATCACTAAGGCAGTGTCCCTGGGAATGGATTTTGGAGGGGGCTGGATGCAGGGGGCCGGGGAGAGGGCCCCTGCATCACTAAAATGGCAGTAATAGTTCTGCTCTGATGTGAAGGCTGAGAGCAAGAGAAGCTTCCACAGGGCTGCGTTTATTAATACCCATGTGCTCAAGGGGTTTGGGGAGTGAGGACCATGTGGTGGTGCTTACACATCAGAAGCTGGGAGGCTAGAGCTCCTCTGACAACTGGAAAATTCAGAGGGGTAGTCGGTATGAATTGACTCACATGGAGGTATGGAGATGGTGAACAGAGCTCAGCATCCCTAGAGGCAAAACACTGGGGCAGTCAACAAGGAAGATGCTTATCTCCGTAGCCAGACAAAGGCAAGAATCACACAGCAAGAAGCTGAGGGCAGTTGCCCCAGTAAAATATCATAATCCCTTGTTCAGATCCAGAATCCACTGACCAGATGGGAGGAATTTACCAAACTGTAGCCAGTATACATTCAAATGTTTCCCCATTTTTTCTTTCCCAAAGGGAATTATGGTCATTACTTTGGTGACTCTGCTAGGGAAAGAGAAATACTCAGACATACTGGAGACTCCTGGACACCAAGCCTGAATTGATATTGATACTTTGAAATCCAAAGCATCATCAGAAACCATTCAAAATAAAAGAGGGGTTGAACAGTCAAGTAGTAACAAAATGACTCAGCCCGTTGATATTAGATAAACTTTGTCATCATGATGAGCATGTGAATGGAGTGGCCACAGTGACAGAGATGGAGGCTACATACAGGGCCCAAAGCATGAATTTCTACTTATCTATGTTGATCTAATGACTGTTGCCTCTGAAGGTCCAGCCTGTCAGCCACAGACACTAGTGCTCTGCCCTGAAGTGACTCTCTTCCTTGAGAAGACCAACCAGCATTTGGTGGCAAGTCAACCACATGAGTCCCCTTCTATCTTGGAAAAGCCAGTTGTTTATTCTTATAGGAATAGATCCCTATTCTGGTGTTAATTTTGCAGAGCCTGTTTGCAGAGCCTCAGTCAACACCACTAACTGGAACTTACAGAATGCCTGATCCACAGGCATGGAATCTCACACACAGCACATGTAGCCAGGGCTCCCACTTTCTAGGGAAGGAGATGAGTGAGTGGACGCATGACAATAAGATCTGCTGCTTCTGTTGCATACCACATCATTCAGAAGCAGTCAGCCTCAAAGAATGATGGAATAGCATCTAAAGACACAAATGAAGCACAGCTCAGAGGCAACATTGTAGATGGGTGGGGTACTACCCTTCAGGATACATGCAAGATTATATGCATTTAATCAAATACCTCTATATGGCATTGTGTCCTCAATAGAAGGGCAATATTAATCTGGAAATCGCACGGTGGAAAATCGGATGGCCCCATCTACTCTCACTTTAAGTGACCTGCTGGGGGATTTGGGGTTTCTCATCCCTTTATCTCTGGACTCTGCAGTACTGGAGGTCCTGGATACCAAAGGGGAGTTTTCTTTCCAGAAGACACAGCTAGGTCCCATGGAACCACAAGCTAAAGCTGCCGCCAGAGCACGTGGGAGTCCTCTTCTCCATGGTCGAAGAGGCAAGGATTAGTGTCACCATCTTGGCAGAGGTAAATGATCCTGATTGGCAGTAGGGGTTGTAGCCACCTTTACAAAATGAGGGCAGGAAGGAACACCTGTAGGAACCAGGTGATCTACTCGGGCCCCTTTTGTCACTCTCTTGTTCCTTGTCGCTGTTAAAGAACACATGCTGCAGCCTCAGCCCGAGAAGTGCCCAAGACTCAGACCTCCCAGGAATGACAAGTAAATAGCTAAGGGTGTGGGCGATTTAGAGTGAAAAACAGACATGGCCAAAGATGAGGACCAACTGAGCCCCTGAGACTGACTGCAGGAGTTGAAGTTTGTCCCACTGATCTCTGCTTCCAAGTTGCCTCTCAGGAAGAGTGGCCAGTGAGAACCATGGGGGAGCTGCCCGTGAACCTGCGTGGCAGGTCAGTGCAGCTCAGAGAGATGACTTTGATGGCTGTGAAACTGCACTGCTCAGCTCTCTTACTGCAGGGAACATAGAACATAGTTGATTGACAAAACAGCTATTGGTGCACTAGATATACTACCACGTGCATGCTGAGGCTGCACTACCCAGCTGCTTCCAGCCAGACGGTGAGTGTGGTGAGTGTATTAGTGCAGGCCCATCTCTCAGAGATGAAAGGCTCAAGGCCTCTCTGTCAGCCTGATGGAAAGTTCCTTAGAACTGCACTTAGAACTGAAGTCTGAGGTTCTTCCTAGCCCAATCCTTCCTTCCACCTCTCCTTTCTCATATTTGAAACATTCACCAGTCTGAAGGCTCTCGTTACGCACTCCTGCCTTCTCCCCTGTATGCTTCACAGGCATTCCTCCAATAACCTTTTGCATATATAACTCAGTGTTGACCTCTCAATTCAAGTTGGGATCATACATTCACTCCTCAGTATGAAATAATTTCTGAGTTTCCTAAAGGTAGGTCTTGACAAGGAAAAAGCAAAACCAGAGTTGGTTCCCTCATGTTGGACCACAAGTAGTGGAAAGACACAAAATGAAGTTTGAGATGTTGAGATTAAGCCTGGAAAGCTTCACAATTCTGTTCTAGTTGAGGCCCTGCATTTTCTTGAGAGCTGCAGATGAGCATTCTAAAGGCAATCACTTTCTAGGCAACATGTTTTTTGGCTTTTAGTTTTGTGCACATTAAGGACAGAGAATATAGCCCCTTGTTACTAATAGTGTGAGCCCACACCAGCAGCATTACAGTCACCTGGAGGTTTGCCATGAATGTGCATCCGTGGCCCCATCTCAGACGGACGGATCAAAATCTGCTTTAACAAGGCCCTCAGGAGACGTGCAGACACATAGAAAAGCATGGTATGGCTCAGTGGATAAGATAGCCATCTGGAAAATTGGCTTAGATTTCTGTCTCTGCCACTTACTGACAAATTGCCTAACATCTTTGCACTTTAACCTCCTAATCTGTTGCATAGAGGTAACTCTTGCCTTTTTTTCCTCTTACTCCCAATCTTTGTTTTTAGTCCTTATATTTTCTCTAGGCATAATCTTTCAATGTTTCCAATATGTTAGCCTTCTTTAATCATTTGTACTCTTACTGGAAGTCTTCGCCTAGGGGGACAGAATATACATGCACATATACATATCTAAATACATGTATTTAGATATATTTGGACACATATGCATTTAGATACATAAATACATGTATTTAGATGCAAGCATACACACTCAACTTTCTTTATTTCAATAAGGTTGACAAAAGATTTAGCTTGTCTAGTTAATAGGGAAGCTATTTGACTATTTAAATGTTTCCTGCACATGCCGGACAGTCTGGGCCAACATCTAAATGAATAGCCAATTTGTATGTGACTGGTTTAAGCAAAGTTTTTTTTTTTAATCAGATTCTAAGTAATCACTACACTTTGCCTTTTTTTTTTTTTTTTTGAAGAGCTAAAATGACTAACTGATAATACATACAAATCATTCTTCCTATAGTAACCCAAACATCGTGCTTCAGTTTCCTTTTTACAAAATGAAGTCTTGCTCTAACTTATCTCTATGGGCTCTTCCAACTATAAAATTCTATGATTCTAATTCAAAGAGTCATCAGAACAAAACACTTGTTGTTAAATATTTAAGGCAGAGAAACATGATTTAATGTGTCTTCTTCAGGTCCTGCCTTAGATAGATCCAGCTGAAGAGCAGACACGACCCAAGCAGCCTTCCAAATTCTCATTTCATCCCAACAACACCCAGTCTCTCAGAAATTCCAGGACAATCTGGACAAATGCTTTTAAGCAAGGTCTTTAAAACTTTAATCCCAAGCCTCATTTCAACTCAATTATTTATCTCATTTCAAATGTCTAACATCTCTATCAACTTTCCAAAGATAAATATGCATGAGGTTTGGACCCCAAAATTAAACTCTTGGCTTTTGAGGTTGATTTTTAAATGAAGCTAGAGAGCAAATTCAGATGCTGAATAGAAATTTACAAGAACATGTAACTGACTCACTTAACACTCTGATAGAGGAGAAAAACCTTTCTGCAAATATTCCTTTTCTTATAAATTCCATGTAAATTCCATAAATCTTGATGGAGCTGGTAATCTAAATTCTGATTCATTGTTTTATCCTGAATTAATCACACAAAATTTCAAATGTAAGGAATAACTAATACTTTAGGGATTGCATCAACAGCTCCTAAACAGAAATAAATTGCTTTTCTCTTGAAAGGTGAAAATAAATGTCTACAGCGATTTGTTCAGAACCACAGACATTTAACTCTCAAGGTGTTTTGCTGTTTCAGTCAAGATTTAAGATTTACGGTTACAATAACAATACGTCATATTTACATATTTGCTACTAAATTCTCATTTCCTGCTTGCTTGGTTACAGGTTTACAAAAACTCAGTAGGCTCATCAGGTTTGTTGATGGTAAGAAGTGAATCATTTTCGATAAAGTAACAGCAACAACTAACGTTTACTGATCACTCATTATACACCTGAGGTGCCCAAAAGGCTTTCCTTGTAGCAACACATTTAATCCTTACAACTACCTTTCACAGGTGAGAAAAACAAGAGACAGAAAGACCTGCACAAGGTCACACGGGTGGTAATTAGCAGTGACAATTGGAACCCAAACTGTCTGACTTCACAGTCCATGCCCTTAATTATGACACTGTTTTCCTATCCAACTCCAAATCCAACATATATTTTATTAAATTAAATTAGATTATGTTATATCCTAATGTGTTATCTTCTACCAATAGATTAACAGCATTTTGCCTCTTACTACATGTGTTATGTAATGTTTGCATGATGGTGGTGCAAACAGTAGGATTGAGGAGCAGCAATATAATTTAGGTTTGTTGGACTGAGGAATCCCTAAATCTAAAGACTTCCCTAACTCTAAAGACTTAGTTTAATTCTTGGGCTTACACAAGTAAGAAACAAAACAGTAAAATAAGAAAATAAATAATCAAAATAATCCCATTTACTGGCTCTACTTCATAATAAATATTGGTGGTCAGAGGTTCCCTTGTCAGCATTCTTCTCCCTCAGGAGTTGAAAACTCAAATGAATCAGTACCGTGCTGCTTTGGTTACTATAGCCCTGTAGAATAGTTTGAAGTCTGGTAACATGATGCCTCCAGCTTCGCTCTTTTTGCTTAGGATCACCTTAGCTATTTGTGCTCTTTTTTGGTTCTATATGAATTTTAAAATAGTTTTTTTCTAGTTCTGTGAAGAATCTCAGTGGTAGTTTAATAGGAATAGTATTGAATATATAAATTGGTTTGTGCCGTGTGGCCATTTTTACAACATTGATTCTTCCTATCCATGAGCATGGAATGTTTTTCCATTTGTTTGAGTTATCTCTGATTCCTTTGAACCATGTTTTGTAGTTCTCCTTGTAGAGATCTTTCAGCTCCTTGGTTAACTCTATTCCTAGGTATTTTATTCTTTTTGTGGCTATTGTGAATAGAATTGCATTTCTGATTCGGCTCTCAGCTTCACTGTTGGTGGTGTATAGGAATGTTAGTGATTTCTGCACATTGATTTTGTATCCTGAGACTTTGCTAAAGTTGTTTACCAGCTTAAGAAGCTTTTGGGCTGAGACCATGGGATTTTCTATATATAAGATCATGTTGTCTGCAAACAGGGATAGTTTGACTTCCTCTCTTCCTATTTGGATGCGCTTTATTTCTTTCTCTTGACTGATTGCCCTGGCCAGGACTTCCAATACTATAATCTGTACAACAAACCCCCTTGACACAAGTTTACCTAAGTAACAAACCTGCACATGTACCCCTGAACTGAAAATAAAAGCTTTTTTAAAAGAAGAAGGAAAAAAACCCCACAAATCTCAAATACCTGGCGTCTGGAGGAATTGAGTCAACCGGGAGCAGCCAGCCAAGCTGGTGGGATGGGAGGTGCTCAACTGCAGAGCATTGACCAAGCTGCAGGGGGTGCCACTCAACAACAGTCTGGCCTATGGCGGCCATGAGAGAAGGGTAGCCCAGTATCAATAACCCCTTTGATGTGTCCAGGGAAGTCACAAATACTGAATGTTCTTTTTTTTTATTTATTTTTTTATTTTCTACTCTAAGTTTTAGGATACATGTGCAGAATGTGCAGGTTTGTTACATAGTTATACATGCATCATGGTGGTTTGCTGCACCTATCAGTCCGTCATCTAGTTTTTAAGCTCCGCATGCAATAGGTATTTGGCCTAATGCTCTCCCTCCCCTTGGCCCCCACCCGCTGACAGGCCCTGATGTGTTTTGTTCCCCTTCCCATGTATTCTCATTGTTCAGCTCCCACTTATGTGTGAGAACATGCAGTGTTTGGTTTTCTATTCCTGTGTTAATTTGCTGAAAATGATGGTTTCCAGCTTCATCCATGTCCCTGCAAAGGACATGAACTCGTTCTTTTCTATGGCTTCATAGTATTCCATGGTGTATATATGCCACATTCTGTCTATCATTGATGGGCATTTGGGTTGGTTCCAAGTCTTTGCTATTGTAAATAGTGCTGCAATAAACATACGTAAGCATGTGTTTTTATAGCAGAATGATTTATAATCATTCTGGATATATACCCAGTAATGGGATTGCTGGGCCAAATAGTATTTCTGGTTCTAGATCCTTGAGGAATCGCCACACTGTCTTCCACAATGGTTGAACTAATTTACATTCCCACCAAGAGTGTAAAAGCGTTCCTATTTCTCCATAGCCTCGACAGCATGTATTGTTTCCTGACTTTTTAATAATCGCCATCCTGATTGGTATGAGATGGTATCTCACTGTGGTTTTGATTTGCAAGAAATATTGAATTTTAAAAGTTAACAATACATTTAAAAACCAAATGTAAAACATTGCAAAGGCTGAAGAATCCTTGTAGGTAGATAGATGACCCTTATAGCCTAGATGCTACTTTGGTCTTCAGCTTGTTACCTCAGCTCTTCTGGTCTCTACTTTCTCTCTAGATGGCATCATCTGTCTCCTTGGCTTCCAAGCCCATCTAATGTTTATGACTTCCAAACCTATATCTGATCTTACTCCTGAGATCCAGATTTCAATCTCTAATTATCTCTTCAGCAAATCCTTGCTCAGAGGCACTTCCCACTCAATGAGTTGATGAGAATCTCCCTGTCTATAAATCTTCTTCACTTGGAATGATTTATACCTTGGTTAATGCAATCACTTCCATGAAATCACCCAATGTTCTTTGACTCCTCATTTTTTAAATCTCGTATTATTAATAAGTAAGTACAATTGAATCTACCTCAAAATATTTCTAAAATCTGTCCAACAACTGCCCCAAAGTCTGCTAGTTAAGGAAACTAGGAGTTTTCCAATTTTTTAAAGCTACAATATATTTTCTTTTCAGAAAATTTTACTTAAATTGTACTTAGAAGGCCAATTGCAATAGATATAAGTAGATCTTGTCAGGTAGAAGTTGCATTGGAGGCCCAGACTCCCACCCACTCACCCTCATTGTCCTTTGAAGTGGCCCACGAGGCATCTCTAAGGGCCTCACAACATTTCCCAAACACAGTTCAGAAACCAGACAGAAACATAAACCTCTAAACTGGCTTCCCCACCACCACTTTTCCCATCTGCTGTACTGCTACAAAAATTATCGTTCTGAAACACAGATGTGGTCAGATTTCTATTTAAAAAGCTTTGGTGGTACACTACTAACATAGAATAAATCCATACTTCTTAACACGAATTTATACACTTTACAACCCAAGTATATAGCCAGTCAGTAATTACACATCAGTTCACACTACAGCCACACTGGCTTTTTTGTGATCCACTCTCTTGCCTCTTGCTTGGTTCATACTAGTACTTTGGCTAGTAAAAAGTTTAACTTGGCTTCAAAATGGTGCTGGAGATATAAGGCTGGAATGCTACTTGCTCCTCTAATTTCCACACTGCCTATCCAAATGTAATTGTTGCCTATCAAGGGCAGGATCATTCAGGCTGAAGGAAGAGTACAGCTGCTTCTGTAACAGCAGTGAGGTATATATGCTTGGTCTCCAATCATTGGATCACCTTTTGAGAGTGGCATTCATAAGGATGTATGGTGGGCACCCAATATCCACCTTGCTCATTAAATTGAATGGTCCCTATTATTGATCATTATAATCAGGCAGTATTACCTAGCTTTCAGCTAACCAAGGCACTTCTGGTTATTGTACATAGACTATTCATTTTCAAAGACACAATCAACAAAGCATCTATTTTGTGCCCCATATAATTAAGGCCCTATGAAAAAACAAGACAGTTTCCACAGTTAAAAAAATGTAATCTAGTTAAGAAAACAGAACTATAATTCCAAACTGTTTATGAGCAGCATAAAGAAATATGCAATTAAGTAATTACATATTACAGATGATTAATGCTAAATGAATTTAAGAGTAGGTACACAGCACTGTCTTCCAGAGTTCTTATAATAAACCTCATGAAGCGGATTATTTTACGCTGGGGTTTGGAAGGCAGGGAAGATTTACAGAAGATGAGGAAAATGTGCTTCAGGCCAAATAAATAATATCAGCAAAGGTGCAGGATTAAAACAACCTGGCTTGTGACTGCGCCAGAAAGAGAAGAATGAACTAGAATGTTAAGTAATTGAAAACCCTTCAAATTCAAAGAGTTTCAAGTTTTCATAATAGGTTACAAAACACCATTGAAGGTTACATTGTATGTGTTGGGTGGAGATGTCCCTGGAGAAACAACATGAAGATGAAATTTAAGGAAGAGCCGTCTTGTACAGCGGTAGAGTGTGCAAGACGGATTATAGAAAGGAGACTGGAGTCAGAGAATCAGGTTCAAAAAGCAGAACGCCTGTGCAGTCATTAAGGTAAAATTGATGTAAGCCTAGACCAGAGTGGTACCCACGGTGCCTTGGAGAGAGGATGCCTCAGTATGAAGGAAGAACCAACTGGGCTTTTGAGAGTCTGTGTTTTACCAATAAAAGAAAGAATGAGTGATATGAAATGAACACAGGGTTTTCAGGGTTAGTGATGTTGTTATGGTTTAACAGACACAAAAGCCAAACTGAGTGATGAAAAAAAAATTCCCTTTTCTTTTTTAAAATGTTAAATTTTAAAATTAACCTGGTTTCTCCGGAAAACAGAGCCTGAGGCAATTATTAAAGTGCTGATGCATTATTGGGGTGGGGATGAAAATACAACAAAGCGGCTAAGAAAGGATGTTTAGTGAGGCAGCAGTTCTTTCCTGTACTGGCTACAGTCTCACCAGGAGTGAAGGAGAGACACAGCAGGGGCCTTATCAGGTGTATTCTTTCAGTTCACAGGACTTTTCTAATCAGGCTGTGAGAAAGAACCATGCTCCAGATTAGTCTGTGGGGAAGAGGAGGAAAGAAAATCAATCTACCTGTCTCCCTTCACACCCCTATTTCTCATTAGTGAAAAAATCACTCCAAAGGGCATCAACTACCCTCGTCATCTGGCTCCTAGGTATGAGCTTAGTTTGCCAGAAGCCATAACCTGCAGTGTGGGGTTCTATCCAAGATCTGATGCGGTGCGGGGAGTCTGAAACTCCAGATATACAGCTGGTCAGCGAGGAGTGGCCGCTAAGAGGCGGGACTGGCACCCCTGGGGGAAGAAACAAGTGACTGTGGTGTGATGGAAGTGGGTGGTGCCGTTGCAAAAAAGGGCACATCATAGGGGCTGTGATATAAGACATATATCAGATATCATATGTATCATATATCTGACATGATAAATGATTAATCCATGTGTAATTAACTGGGAAAGGTTGGACATATGGGACAAAAGACTGTGGAAAAGCTTGCAACAAAAGGTACTGGGTCAAAGTTTATAATTTAGCCCCCATAAAGTAATAATTAGAAATTGAAAGAAAGGGTGAGCCCTGGGAGAAAGAGAACACAAAAACAGGAGGGAAAAGATGAGGACCGAACACTGATAGCTGAGGAGCACAGAGGAAAGCAAGGAAAGAAGAGAAGTATGGTGGGGTCACATTAAAAACACCAGAAACAAACAAAGAAATGAAATACAGTGTCTTAGTCCATTCCAGCTGCTATAACAAAATATCACATCATAGACTGGGTGACTTTTGAATAACAGAAATTTATTTCTCACAGTTCTAGAGGCTGGAAAGTCCAACATAAAGGCACCTGCAGATTCAATGTAGCTGTCTGGAGAATGAGAGCCTGTTTTCTGGTTTATAGACGGTGCCTTCTTACCGTATCCTCATATGGTAGAAAAAGGGTAGCTCTCTGGGGCCTCTTTTATAAGAGCACTAATCTCATTCATGAGGGCTCCACCCTTATGACCAGGAGAGTTATCTATGGAGAATCCTGAGAGGTCAATACATAGAGAAAAAATAAATCAAGATATCTCTTGTTTTGTACAGAAGGTGGGGTTGACACTAAGGTGAGGACTGGGTTGAGGATAGTCACAGAGAGAGGAACAGCATTAAACAGTGTCTTAGCTTGTTAGTGCTGCTAGAACTGAATACCATAGACTGGGTCATTTATAGTAAATAAACATTTATTGGCTCACGGTTCTGGAAGCTTGGAAGTCCAAAACTGAGGGGTGAAGATTTGTTGAGGGCCTATCTTGCTGCATCATCCCTTGGCAGAAGAACAAAGACAATATGCGAGAGTGCAAGAGATGAAACTCACAGCCTAAAGTGCTTTTATAATCAGAATTAATCCATTCATGTAGGTGGAGCCCTCATGACCTAAACATCCCATTAGGCCCCACCTCCCAACACCGTTCCATTGGGTATTGCATTTCCAACACATGCATTTAGTGAGACACATTCAAACCACAGCAAATAATGAGCTTTAGAAGAAAACTGCCTGGGCCCCAAATCAAGCTCCACTACTTCCTTGCTGTAACCATGGCAAGTTACTTGGAAACTCCAGTTCTCAATTCTCTCACTTGGAAAACAGATATAATAATAGAATCTATCCTATAGGATATAGTGACTAAAATGGGGTATAAATGATAGGCTGTATTTAGCAGAGTGCCTAGCAAGGAATAGAATTTTTTACACCATGTATTTACATGGATGTCTCAAATGTAACATGTTTAAGACTGATTTAATGATACCTCCCACCATCTGATGCACCTCTACCTAAAATAATCGCACCACTGTCCATTCAGCAAGCCAGACACCTAGAAGTCATACTTCGCACCTTATCCCTCATCTCCCACATCCAATCTGTCATCAATTTTACCTTCAAAGTATCTATGTGAATCTGTACCCTCTCAGTATCTATACTCCTATTATGCTAATCCAAATTACTATTTTGCTCTAGCTACGCTACAGGGGTCCATGAACCCATGAACCCAGGCACCTGCACAACCACTTTGGCTTTTCTCCAATCTCTTCTTGAACCCAGAGGCTCCCAGGCAGTGTCATGTATAAGACACAGATGCCCAAGGAACACAGTACACACACAACCCAAGGTCCAGCTTGTGGGTCCTAAAGAATAAGCCAGATGGAAGTTTCAATAGATACAGATCAAGACAAACCCAATTCTCTGCATCAAATAGACCGGTATTTACTTCTGTCTGACATGCCATTTTATTGGCGTCCAAGTAAACTGCAAGTTGACCATTCTAACAAATATATTTTATGCAAGTGCCTTTCACAAATTAGAGCTTTGGTATTATGCTATAAGTATTTTACGAATTCAATTTTAAATATATGTCCTAGCACTTTGTATTTCATTTTACTTACTATAAATAGAGTATATAAAGAAACTGTTCATAATTTGTTTTCATCAAATCTCATCAAGATACTCCTAAATCCCCTCATTTTGACCAGGGGATGGGAGAAATATTATCATTCTATATTTGTGCCATAACATGGGCAATTTAGGGAAATCAGAGTTCTTATCTATAGTCAAAGTAGTCTTAAACAAAGCAAATCTGATCATGTAACTGCTCTGCATAAAAGCCTAATGCTTCATAGCGCTCTCGGAATAAAGATCAAAATAAACAAAGTAGACTACAGGCCTGGTGTTTGCCCACACAATTCCCCCGGTTTTATCTTAGGCCACTCCTCTTCTCATTCTCTGCATTTCAATTACTTTGACTTCTTTCATTTCCTTAAAGGCATCATGCCTACTGAAGTCATAGAGACTTTGTGTATGCAGATCTCTCTTTCTGAAATGAAAATATCTTACCCAACCCTGCGCAGTTACCCAATTAATTGTACTTCATCCTTTAGCTCTCTGCTCAAGCATAACTTCCTCAAGGAAGACTTCCCTGTACTTACCTCCTTCCCAGTCCAATTCAGTCTTTATAGCTATCATTGTATGTAACTAACTACACAATTAAATCTTCCAAAACACTTTTTTTTGTGTGTGTGTGTGAGACAGTCTCCCTGTGTTGTCCAGGCTGGAGTGCAGTGGCATGATCTCAGCTCACTGCAACCTTTGCCTCCTGGGTTCAAGAGATTCTTCTGCCTCAGCCTTCTAAGTAGCTGGGATTACAGACACATGCCACCACACCCGGCTAAATTTTGTATTTTTTAGTAGATAGAGGGTTTCGTCATGTTGGCCAGGCTGGTCTCGAACCCCTGACCTCAAATAGTCTGCCCGCCTTGGCCTCCCAAAGTGCTGGGATTACAGGCGTGAGCCACTGTGCCCAGCCTATATTTTCCAACATACTTATCAAGAGAGTATAAGTGCCAAGTACCATGAAAGCACAGTGAAGCAAAAAATCATTCAATTTATGTAAAAAATATTGAACAAAGAAATGATACAGAAATGGGAGACGAAATGGGGTAAAGAGGAGCTGTTTTTTTTTTGTTTGCTTTAATTCCAAGGGTAAGATACCTTTGTGAGCTAATGGAAATAATCTTGTAGAAAGAAATTTGATGATGAATTTGGATTGTAGTTTTGGCAAGTTAGGATTACGTAGTGTAGGGGTGGAAAAGGTACAATACCTTTCCTTCCCTTCAGAAGCATCATGGCTGACACTCCTATAAGAATGACAACAACAAAGACAGATTAAAAAGAGAAAAGCATGATAGGTTTATTTAATCAAAGTCTTACATGACACAGGGGCCTTCAGAAATGAAGACCTAAAGACTCAGAGAAAACGATTTTTATGCTTCGGTCCGATAAAGAGTGGACAGCCATGTAGAAATGTGATTGGACAAAAATGGTGTGATATAATGGTAATAGACCTATGTGGGAAAGACAGCAAGGCCTGCCTATTCAGATTCTTCTTGACTTCTGTTTGCAGCATTTCTTTCTCCCAGGTATAGACCAGGACCCCTTTGGAAATGAGGGTCTTATGATCTACTATCAGATAAAATAGGCCAGAGAATTTATGACCATCTTCTACACAGAAAGGAAGGTAGAAGGTTAGAGTAATACAGTTGATTCTTGAATGACACAGGTTTAAACTGCGTGGGTCCATTTATATGTTGATGTTTTTCAATAAACATCTCAGAAATGTTTTCAAGATTTGTGGTAATTTGCAAAAACTCTCAGACAAACCATGTAGCCTTAGAAGTACTGAAATAATTAATAAAAGGTTACGTATGTCATGAATGTATAAAATATGTGTAGATACTAGTCTATTGTATCATTTACTACCATGAAATATATGCAAATCTGTTATGTAAAAAAGTTAAATATCAAAACTTATGCACATGAACGCTTACAGACCATACATAGCACCACTGGCAGTCAACAGAAATGTAAACTATTGTAAAGACACAGTATTGAATCATAACTGCATAAAATTCACTCTAGTACATACCAACCTACTGCAGTAATTTTGTTGCCACCTCCTGGCTGCTACTGCAGTGAGCTCAGGTGTTGTATCTGCTTAAAATGCCCTGTGACATTAATCATCTCCACATGAGCAGTACTGCAATAAAAAGTTTTCTCCAGCAGCTCTTGAGTAGTTTTCTTCATTTTTAGTGCAATACCATAAACTTGGAATAATATCACTGGACCCATACAAAATGCCACTAGTGATGCTGGAATTTGTCCCAAGAAGCAGAGAAAACTCATGACATTATAAGAAAAAGCTGAATTGCTTGATCCGTACCATAGATTGAGGTCTGCAGCTTCAGTTGTCCACCATTTCAAGATAAATGAATCCAGCATAGGGATCATTGATGTGAAGCCATCACTGAAGCAAAATTGCTATAAGAAAGGCATACCTATAGATTGTAATATATTTTGGGAAAAAGCAGTCATTATATGACAAGTTAAATCAGAAAGACGGTCAAGGACCTAAAGATGAAGGATTGAATGCCAGCAAAGGATGGTTTGATAATTTTAAAAAGATATTTAACTTTAATAAAAATATCAAACTTGTGAAGAAGCATCTTCTGCTGCTCAAGAGGGAGCAGACGAGTTCCCATTCCATTAAGAAAATCATTATCTGCCTAAACAGGTTTCTAATGCAGATGAAAGTACATTTTTTTATTCTGGAAAAAAAAATGCCACAAAGAAGATTTAGTAGTAAGGAAGAGAAGGACATACCAGGATTTAAGGCAGGAGGGGATAGGCTAACTCTACTGTTTTGTGCAAATACAGTTGGGTTTATGATCAGGACTGTGCTTTTCTATAAATCTGCTAACCCCCGAGCCTTTCTTTTTATTTCTTTATTTCTATTATTTGATTTTTATTTTTTGAAACAGAGTTTTGCTGGACTGCAGTGGCATGATCTCGGCTTACTGCAACCTCCGCCTCCCAAATTCAAGGGATTCTCCTACCTCAGCCTCCCATGTAGCTGGGATTACAGGTGTGATCCCACCCAGCTAATTTTTGTATTTTTAGTAGAGATGGGGTTTCACCATGTTGGCCAGGCTGGTCTCCAACTCCTGGCCTCAGGTGATCCACCCACCTCGGCCTCCCAAAGTGTTGGGATTACAGGCATGAGCCACTGTGCCCAGTCACCCCTAAGCCTTAAAGGGGAAATACAAACACCAACTGCCAGTCTTTTGGTTGTACAAGAAGACCTGTACGAGGAGAACCCTTTTTCTGAATTGGTTGCATCATTGTGTTGTCTCTGAAGTCAGGAAGTACTTTGCCAGAAAGGAATTTCTATTTAAAACTCTTTTGGTGTTGAACAATAACCCTGGCCACTTAGAATCTCATGAGTTCAACACCGAAGGCATTGAAATGGTCTGCTCACCCTCGAACACAACATCTCTAGGTGAGCCTTAGATGAAGGGGTCAGAAGGACCTTTAAGTCTCATTACACATGGTGCTCTGTGGAAAGAATTGTCAAAGCTATGGAAGAGGACCCTGATATAGAGAACATCATGAAAGTCTAGAAGGATTACACCATTGAAGATGCCATCATTGATTTAGAAAGCTGTGAAAGTCATCAAGCCTGAAACAATAATTTCTTCTGGAGAAAACAGATATTCACAACTTCATGGGATTCAGCAGTGCCAGTCAGGGAAATGATCAGAGAGACCACAGATATGCAAAAAACGTATGCAGTGAAGGATTTCAACGTATGGGTCTTGGAGAAATTCAAGAGTTGAGAGAGAGTATACCAGAGGAATTAACAGAAAATGACTTGATGGAGAGGAGTACTTTCAAAGCAGTGCCAATGAGGAAGAAGACATAGAAGGAGCAGTGCCAAAAACATAATGGCATTAGACACTCTGCCAGAAGGATTCTGATTATACGAGAACGCTGTTGACTCCTTTCATGACACAGACCCTTCGATGATATGGGTACTGAAAATAAAGTAAATGATACCATAGAGAAACATTTTTAGAGGAATTGAAAAGCAAGAAAAAGCCAGACCAAAGTTACAATGTATTTCCATAAAATAATACCCAGTGTGCCTGCCTCTGCTGCCTCCCCTTCCACCTCCTCTGCTTCTTCCACCTCTGCTACCCACGAGACAGCAAAACAAACCACTCTTCTCCCTTCTCCTCAGCCTACCCAACATGAAGACTTTAATGATGATCTGCTTCCACTTAATGAATAGTAAATATACTTTCTCTTCCTTATAATTTTCATAATAACATTTTCTTTTATCTAACTTTATTGTAAGAATATAGTATATCATATATAACATACAAATTATGTGTTAAATGACTTTATATTATCAGTAAGGCTTTCAGTCAACAGTGAGCACATACACATTGTAACTCCCACATCGTTCCAGGGTCATCTGTATTTCTAGTTCCTACTATCCGTCTTGGGGAAGAGGAACTCCAGTCCTGTGGTCTGCCTTGGGGGAGAAAAGGAAGCAAGAGAAAGGCAGGCAGAAGAAGGTCAGAAGAGGCTTTGCTTCTGAGGTCCTTCCGATGTCCTTCAGTTCAAAGTACTTAGCATGCCAAAGAGCTATACTTTTGGGTATCACTTTATGAGCTCCAACAATAAAAGAGGAGCACAGGAATTGAGAGGATATCCAAGAAAATAATTTTGGTGATGTTTATTTGTTTCATACTCCTTGTTCTCAGGGGGCTCACAGCAAGTGAAGAAAGATACAAGAAACATTATATAGTAAAAAATGCTAAAATAGAGGAATATAGGATGCCATGTGAACACAGAGGAAGGATTTGATGTCTCCATATTTTACTAAATCATTATAGAATATTTCTATTAATTATGGATAATATCACAATAAACTGGTGTACATATAACACATTTTTAATAATACTGCTATAAATACATCAGAATTATTTGATGTTTCACCTTATTACCTAATATTTGGATAGTTTTGTTCTATACTGAAATATTTCTGAGAATGCTGAAAGTTTTGGGATTTTGTTTGGCTTTTAATATTGTAGTCACATTATTTCTATAATAACTTTCTTTTATAGATCATAGAGGTTTTCCAAGGATATCGGGGGTCTAGGGGCCAAGGGAAAGATTCCCTTGCCTTCTGAAGGTTCACTGCAAATAAATCAATAAAATAAATAAACTCACAAAAGGTGGATTAATTGGAGAAAAGGCATGCAAATATTATTAGCAGGAACATGGAAACCTTCAGAATGAAGAATCAAAGATTCAGGGAAAATTGTGCATCTTTATGCTTAGGTTAAACAAAGTATGAGCAGCTGTGTAGAAGTATGATTGGACAGAATGGGCATGTTAACAGACTGAGTGGGGGAGCCCAGCAAGACCTATCTATTTAGATTCTTCTTGGCTTCTCTGAACATATATTTCGTCCTTCTGGGTGTGGGGCAGGATCCTCTCTGGAATGGGGTCTCACAACCTACAGTCAAACAAGGTAGATCCAACAATTTCTTTACCACCAGTTTTTACACAGGGCAGGGGGAAAGCTAGATCAATATTTTTAGGTTCAGTCGGGCGTGGTGGTTCATGCCTGTAATCCCAGCACTTTGGGAGGTTGAAGTGGGTGGATCACTTTAGGTCAGGAGTTCTAGACCAGCTTGGCCAACATGGGGAAACCCTGTCTCTACTAAAAATACAAAAAATTAGCCGGGCGTGGTGGCAGGCACCTGTAATCCCAGGTACCCAGGAGGCTGAGGCCGGAGAATTGCTTGAGCCTGGGAGGCGGAGGTTGAAGTGAGCCGAGATCATGCCACTGCACTCCAGCCTGGGTGACAGAGCAAGACTCCATCTAAAAACTATTAATTAATTAATTAAAATGATAATAATATTTTTAGGTTCTATGATTGGCTTTAAGGAAAAGTGTTTCTAGTTTCTATGACCTGCCTTAGGGTAGAGGGAGTCCAGTTTCTATGGCTGTCTCTGGAAAGAATGAGATTGAGAGACAGGAGGGCAAAAGAAGGTTAGAGAAAAACTTTTGCTTCTGAGGCTGCTTCTGAAGCTTCATTTGGGGTTGTTGATTTACAACAGAGTCAAGCACAGCATCATTCTGAATCAGAAATAATCACTGCATCTGCCACCCAGCCTTGAGGAGGATGTTAATCAAAGACAGTTATCTCAAAAACCATAGCTTTCCTCTCTGTATTCTGGTTTTATTAGGGAGTTCCCACCAACATAGAATACAAATTGTACCGTCCTAGTTTATATATAACTAAACTCCAGGTGTGGAAACTATAAGATTCTCTAGCATACAGAAGAGATATAAGAGGAGGTAATTCCTAGGCGAGGCGCAGTGGCTCTTGAGTGTAATCCTAACACTTTGGGAGGCCGAGTAGGGCGGATCACCTGAGGTCAGGAGTTCAAGACCAGCTTGGCCAACATAGTAAAACCCCATCTCTACAAAAATTAGCCTGGCATGATGGCCAGTGCTTGTAATCCCAGCTACTTGGGAGGCTGAGGTAGAAGAATCACTTCAACCCGGGAGGCAGAGGTAGCAGTGAGCTGAGATTGTGAGATTGTGCCATTGCACTCCAGCCAGGAAGACAGAGTGTGGCTCCATCTCAAAAAAAAAAAAAAAAAAAAAAGAGGGAGTAATTCCTATCTTATCCACTTGATCATATCCACTCAAGGTAACTTATTACATATATTTTTAATTATTTTCTATTGATTAGTTACTCTGGGACTATTGAGTTAATCAATCTCTTACCAACCAACACCTCAGCAACATATATGTCTACTGCAGTTTTACTACAACCTTGTCAGTATTAAGTACTATATTTTTAACTTAATATTTCCAATGTATGTTGTTGAGAAATATTTTGGAGCAATACAGAAAGACTCTCTGCATAGTAAAATTGTCATTTTTCTTTTTTAAAAAATAAATGATTAGTTTTTTGTTAAATTACTGAACATGTATACTTGAATTCTTAATCTTCAAATCACTTAAAAACAATCTTCTAGTGAAAAATGAAAAAAGCTCACACTCTTGTAGCAGAAAAGGTCTGCTTTTGAAAATAAAGTGCATGTAGCTTGTGTTTTCCAGACATTGCCAGTGGAGATCTTTTTCAATTCACTATATTGTTTAAAAACAGTTTGCAAGTGTCAGGCACATGAATCTGAGAATCATGTGTGGTTAGAGCTGGTGGCATTCCTCACCAATGTGATGACTTAGACCCATGGGACACTGAACCTTAATGGATGATGAATAAATAATATTCTCTCAAACCTCATCCATTTATTCACCATATACTTAGGTTCCAACTAGGAACAGAGCACGAGTCACAAATATCAACACGACATGGCTTCAGAAATAACGAGCTCACTAAAACAGGAAACAAAGGCATAGTTGCACAGGAAAGGACAATGACAGCATTATAGAAAGTGCCAGAACAACCACAGAAAGGAAGACAACTAACTCTGCTTATAGAAGGGGTGTATTCTCCCTTGTTGCTGTAACAGATTACCATAGACAAAAAAAACGATTAAATTGCTTCCTTAAATTACTAAGCATGTATACTTGAATTCCTCATCTTCAAACCTGTTAAACTTTCTATGCAATCTCAACTTGTGGTTATACCTCACAGACCAGGGATGGAGAACAATGACTTCTCTCTATTTATACACAGGAAAGAAGCAGCTTCCTCCCTCTCTTCTCCAAAAAAGAGAGATAAATCTTTGTTTCTTAGAGACAGGATGAAATGTATCCCAGGTCTAATCTTAACCTTTGGGAATGTCAGTAAAATCTCTCCAAAAGCCAGATGGTCCTATGTGTCTTGACTTTTTTGACCTAGAAATGTCTTCAAGATCTGGGCTTCATCCCTTTTGACATGCAAATACTGGGGAGATGGCACTTCAGATTTCTGGGCACCTTGGAAGATTTGGGGGTCTCATTTGAGCTTTAACTATTGGCCCTCTTAGGGAATAGAAGTTGTGTTGTCCTTTTGGATAGAG
Organism: Theropithecus gelada; assembly: GCF_003255815.1. Taxonomy (NCBI): domain Eukaryota; kingdom Metazoa; phylum Chordata; class Mammalia; order Primates; family Cercopithecidae; genus Theropithecus; species Theropithecus gelada. The sequence continues at coordinate 8,547,454 of NC_037686.1, read as the reverse complement.
TAGTTAATGAGACAAATGGCTACATACTCAAAGTATGTGAAAAATAAATGTTTCTAGGGGAAGATATTGCAAACACTCCCTGTCTTTATAGTATATGCATTTCTGTCTCAAGACACCAGGATCTCTTAGAGGAGCACTGAGAAATTCAGGGAAACTTTATCCCCCAGAATCCATAAATTGTTCTTCAATAGAGCTAATCTGATAAGACCAACAACAACAAAAAAAACTATCTTGGCACATAAACAAGAGAGCTGACTAGAAGCCTCCAGTACTCTTCACATGCAGGCGCACACACACACACACACACACCCCACAAATAAACAACTAAATTCTCACCAAAATAACTACAGGAGAGCTCCAGAGAACAGCAAAGAAGCAGCAGAAATCTTGTAGAGCACAGAAATGCAGGATGGCCACATAGGGAAGAGAAGGAAACAGCTTGCCTCTGCCACCCATCCCTTTAGTCAGATTGTTAGAGTAGGCAGAGAGCCAGAAATGAGCAGGCAAGGGAGCCCCTGGGGAAGGAAGTCCAGGAGATGCTGCCCATTGACAGTTAACAAAGGAGACAACGGTTACACTGGCTACTTCTGGCCTTGTGATTGGGCTCCTGTATCCCCCAAGGGGACTTATCAGGCCCTAGCAGGAGGTAACCATGATAGAGACTTTCCCTGCTGACAAGCATGCACATTTCTCCAATAACTCACCCTAAAGTAGCCTTTTGCTCATTATAATAGTAAAAAACACACACCCCTGGGTAGAGAATTTAAATGCTAATGAGACATGTGACATGTATCTCACTAGTATGTGCAATCACAGAGCATGTGTGCCCAAGAGGAATGTCTAAAACATGATTGCAAGTGACACCTTCCAATGGCCGAGTATAACAAACAAACAAACAAAAAGATTCTCATAGAGTCCCCCAGCACTAGCTGCTGCTGGCTCATTCTATTGAGCAGCCTTCTCTGTCTCATCTTTCAGAGTTTACTGTCTCTTTAAGTAAACACTGCTACTATTTTTCCCGCTGGATCAGCCTGGAGCTATTTTCCAGCCACACAAAGCCAGAGCTGCTTTCCAGCTGGGTCAGCCCACTCTTCTCTTGGAGTATACTTTTATCTCCTTAATAAACCTTTTGCTTACATTATTAATTGTCCCTTGGCTGAATTCATTCTCCCAAGTTAGTCAAGAACCAAGGATTCCTGCACTTCACAGTAGCAGGATGAGCTCAGAATCAGGAGGGTAGGGAAAAGGTAAGAAAGAAGACTCCAGCAGCCCCCATTACCACCTTGAACACTGCAGTCTTCACTACTGGAAACTCCTGCAGTCCTGACAGTTTCTCAACCCAACTGAAGGAGCTCCCCAAAATCCACATGCTCAGCCGCCCCCCAAAAAAGGAGCAAACACTGTTCCCCACCACCACCATTCAGTGTGGTGCTATTGCACTGCACCATCTTGGAATCAGAGACACTGCTAGAATGCTTCCTGCTGTGGGGGTATAGCCATTGCCTCACCCCTTCATCCCTGAGGCTTGTCGCCACTACAGTATGTCCACATGACAATGTGCTATTTCTTAGCCAAGCTCCAGCTATGCCCTACCCCAGGATCAAGCTACTACTGAGTTGCTGCACAACCTCAATTTCAGTCACTGGTGTATCTTCCTTTCAGGGCCAAGATAAAGTTGTGCCATATCCTGCAGGGACCTCACCCAGGGGTCCTGAACACCCCCAGTGCCATAGGTGAGGCAAGACCCCAACCCACAGGGAACTCAGGCCTCTGACATACTAGAGCTGTTGATCCCTGCACCAGCACCCCAGGTGAGGCAGTGCTGGGGAGCCTCTGAGCCTTTAGAAAACTGGAGCACTTTCATCCTCCAGGACTACAGCTGATGCAGCAACCCAGTCTGAAGAGGTCTGGAGGCTCTCTTGACCTATATTGGAGACACACTTTCTGGAGTTGAGGAGATGTGGCACTTTGCATCCCAGGTACTCATAGCCTTGGCTGAGTTGTGCCACTCCACCCGCCAGGCCTAACAACCACAGTGCCCCACCTACCTGGAACAGGATTAACCCCTCTTCCCCTACAGTCTAAGCTGCTGAGGTACCCCATCTCTCTAGGGAGTGGAGTCACTGCCATGCTGCTCCCAGCCTCCCAGGACCCAAACCACAGCAGAGTCTTGCCATTCTTGGGTCCTTGCTGCTGCACCCAGCCTCACAGATGCTTCATTACTGTCATGTCCCACTATTCCAGGGTATAGAGTCACCACTACGTGGTACTCATCTTGTGGAGTTTGAGCTGACAATGCGTCCTACTGGTTTTGGATCTCAAATTGCAGCTGTGCTGTGCTCCCCAGGGTCCCAGCTTCCAAAATCCCCTTTCTTCTCCAGAGCTGTGCCAGTAGAGTGCCCTGCCCACTCCATGGTCAAAATCACAGCTACATCTCAGCTCCATGGGTTGCAATATGCTGGGATATGCCTTAGAGCTACAAATTCCAGCTTAGTAGAAGAACTGAATCCACTTGATATGGATTGACTCTGTGTCCCCACCCAAATCTCATCTTGAATTGTAATCTCCACATGTCGAGGGAGGGACAAGGTGGGAGGTGACTGGATCATTGAGAGTGATTTCCCCCATGCTGTTCTCATGATAGTGACAGAGTTCTCATAAGATCTGATGGTATACACACATCTAAAACTGTCTGATCTTTGACAAACCTGACAAAAACAAGAAATGGGGAAAGGATTCCCTATTTAATAAATGGTGCTGGGAAAACTGGCTAGCCATATGTAGAAAGCTGAAACTGAATCCCTTCCTTACACCTTATAAGAAAATTAATTCAAGATGGATTAGAGATGTAAATGTTAGACCTAAAACCATAAAATCCCTAGAAGAAAACCTAGGCAATACCATTCGGGCACAGGTATGGGCAAGGACTTCATGTCTAAAACACCAAAAGCAATGGCAACAAAAGCCAAAATTGACAAATGGGATCTAATTAAACTAAAGAGCTTCTGCACAGCAAAAGAAACTACCATCAGAGTGAACACGCAACCTACAGGATAGGAGAAAATTTTTGCAATCTACTCATCTGACAAAGGGCTACTATCCAGAACCTACAAAGAACTCAAACAAATTTACAAGAAAAAAACAAACAACCCCACCAAAAAATGGGCAAAGGATATGAACAGACACTTCTCAAAGGAAGACTTCTCAAAAGAAGACATTTATGCAGCCAACAGACACATGAAAAAATGCTCATCATCACTGGCCATCAGAGAAATGCAAATCAAAACCACAATGAGATACCATCACACACCAGTTAGAATGGCAATCATTAAAAAGTCAGGAAACAACAGGTGCTGGAGAAGATGTGGGGAAATAGGAGCACTTTTACACTGTTGATGGGACTCTAAACTAGTTCAACCATTGTGGAAGACAGTGTGGCAATTCCTCAAAGATCTAGAACTAGAAATACCATTTGACCCAGTCATCCCATTACTGGGTATATACCCAAAGGATTATAAATCATGCTGCTATAAAGACGCATGCACACATATGTTTATTGTGGCACTATTCGCAATAGCAAAGACTTGGAACCAGTTCAAATGTCCATCAATGACAGACTGGATTAAGAAAATGTGGCACATATATATACCATGGAATACTGTACAGCCATTAAGAAGGATGAGTTCATGTCCTTTGTGGGGACATGGATGCAGCTGGAAACCATCATTCTGAGCAAACTGTCGCAAGAAGAGAAAACCAAACACCCCAGGTTCTCACTCATAGGTGGGAACTGAACAATGAGAACACTTGGACACAGCAAGGGGAACATCACACACCAGGGCCTGTCGTGGGGTGGGGGGAGGGGGGAGAGATAGCATTAGGAGATATACCTAATGTAAATGACGAGTTAATAGGAGCAGCACACCAACATGGCACATGTGTACATATGTAAAAAACGTGCACATTGTGGACACATACCCTAGAACTTGAAGCATAATAAAAAATAAATAAATTTAAAAAAAGATCTGATGGTATAAAAGGGGCAGTTTCCTCTGCACTATCTCTATCTCCTGCCACCATGTGAGACATGCTTTGCTTCCCCTTCACCTTTGGCCATGATTTTGTTTCCTGAGGCCTTCCCAGCCATGTGGAACTGAGTCAATTAAACCTCTTTACTTTATAAATTAGCATGTCAGGTAATTCTTTATAGCAGTGTGAAAATGGACTAATACCACCACTCATGCCTTGGAAAGAACCTATGTCTTGAATCCCAGGTCTTATAACAGTGTCACACACTCTGATTTGAGGAACCCAGCTACACAGCTCCTCTAAGCATGTATTCCCTGTATCCCAGTGCTGCTATGACTGCCTGTGTGCTCTGTCAGATCCAACACCAAGAGAGCCCCCCTCAGCTGAGATGACCCACTGTGTGGAAGACCAGAATAGGAGGATCTAACCTTAATAGGTTAAAGCCTTTGCCCTAATAACCTATGGAGCCACCATCACTGCCACAAACTCCTGCAACCTAGACCACAGAGGCATTCACAGAATCACCAATTATCACAACTGAAGAAGCTGCTGGAGACTACATCACTGCAATCACATGGAACCAGAGCCACTGCACCCTGCTCAACCAACAATCTCAGGCCCTTCTTCAAATGAACATCTCCTACAAAAGCCACTGTGTAAAGTTTGGAAGAGGTGACTGCACCACCAGATGCACAGACATCAATGCAGAGACATGAGAAAAATGAAAAAACTAGGAAAAATGATACCACCAAATGAGCACAATAATTCTCTAGTAAATAACCTTTAAAAGTAAAAACGTATGAATTACTTGAAAAAGAAAGAAACTTAAAAGATACAAGAGAATACAAATAGACAATTAAATCAGAAACAATTCGTGGTCTGAGTGAGAAATTCAACAAAGAGATAGATTATTTTTTAAAAAATGGAGAAGAAGAATCCAATCAGTGAAATAAAAAAGAACAATAGAGAGCTTCAATAGCAGGTTAGATGAAGCAAAAAGAAAGAATCTGTAAACTTAAAGATAGGTCTTTTGAAATGAATCAGAGTGGGGGAAAGAATGAAAAAGAGTGAAGACAGCCTATAGGACTTATGGGACACCATTAAGTGAACAAAATAAAATGGCAGCCTACAAATCAGGGAAAAAATTACAAACCATGTATCTGATAAGGGGCTAATATCCAAAATTTAGAAAGAATTCATACAACTCAATAGTAGAAATCCAAATACCCCAATGAAAAATGAGCAAAACACCTTAACAGACATTTTTCCAAAGAAGATATAAACATCATCAACAGGTATATGAAAATGTGCTCAACATCATTAATCATCAGGGAAATACAAATTTAAACCATTATGAAATACCACTTTACATCCATTATAATAACTACTATAAAAAGGTTAATAAATGTTGGTGAGAGTGTGGAGGAAAGGAAACTCTTGTACACTGTTGGTGGGATTGTGGGTTGGTACAGCTATTATGGAAAACAGTATGATATTTCTTAAATAAATTTTAAAACAAACTTTGGAGTGACCCAGCAATCCCTATTCTGGGCATATATCCAAAGGAATTGAAATCACCACCTGGTAAAGATATTTGCACTCCCATGCTCACTGCAGTATTATTCACAATAGCCAATATACAAAAACAACCTAAGAGTTTGGTAACAGACAAATGGACAAAGAAATTGTGTGTGTATGTGTGTGTGTGTGTATTTTATTTGTTCAGCATCAAATGTTTGCCTGTGTAGAGATGGGAATAGACTGAAAGAAGCACAAAGGAGTTTTCTTTCGGCATGTAGCTGTTCTATATCTTGATTTGTTCAATATTATTCAGTCCTAAAAAGGAATGAGATCTTTCCATTTGTCACAATGCAGTTGAGCTAAGTGAAATAAGTGATACGCTAAGTGAAATATGCTAAGTGAAATAAGGCAGACATGAAAATTATTGTATAATCTCACTTATATGTGGAGCCAAAAAAAATAAATATACAGAGAAAGAACAAAATGATGGTTACCAGGGGTTGGCGGGTGGAAGGGGAAATGAGGAGATATAGGTCAGAGGATACCATGCAACAGATATGTAGGATGAACAAGTCTGGAGATCTACTGTACAACATGAGACTATAGGTAATAAAATTATATTTCATTTAGGATTCAGGTTAAATGAGTAACTTTAGCTGCTATTCACACAAAAAGAAAAAATGTTAATTTGCTTCAGTATAGTAATGTTTTACTGTCTATATGTATATCTGATACCATTGTTATATACCTTAAATATAGAAAATAAAATTCATTTTTACAAAGGATAAACTATTGATACATGCCACAGTATTATGAATGATGATAAATCTCAAAAACATTATGTTTTATGAAACACGCTATACACAAAAAAGCCCATACTGCATAATTCCCCCATTCCCACATAAAGAACAGCCAAAACTAAACTATTGTGATGAAAGTCAGAACAGTGTTTGCCTGTGCAGAGGTAGGAATAGACTGTAAGAAGTACCACTAGGGAGTTTTCTCTGGGCATGGGGTTGTCCTATATCTTGATTCAAGTGGTGATTACACGGCTGTACATAGTTGACCAAACTTAAGCAATTGTACACTTAAATCTAGCATTTTAGTATTTGTAAAATTCACTTCAATTTCAAAAGTATTCTTCATATATAGTATTTTTTTGTATGCTGATTAATATTAAAATTCCTGGTCTCTATATAAAATCCTTTCCTTCTCTATGAATCTTTCATTGTCAAATTAAAAAAAAATCCAATAACAAAAGGATGTTTAATCTTTTCTCTACCTCCACCCGCAGTAGGGCTGAAGAACAGTAAATATTGTCTCCAAAGCAAATAAACATGATTTTTGTAAATTAGAGTGAAACTGCCTAAAGTGATACACTAATAACATGAGGACTATACTCCCAAAACTCTGATTTCTAAATTAGTCTGATTTTTGGGGGGACACAAACTATTCCCCTAAGTAAAAACTATTATTATGGTGGTACAGTGGAAGGAACACAATGATATCCCATATACCAAAATTGTCACCAAGGGGATAGCATGAGTGGCAAATAAATGACAAATGGCTGAGAAATTAATAAAAGTAGAACACCAGTGATAAAATGTAAGCCTGGAATTAGAGTTTTTGAAACCTCAGTTGAAAACATATGTATAACAGAATATTTTGGCAAAGGATACTGATATAGTGGCAGTATAAGGTGGATTATTCGTATGAAAAACTATAATTTATTATATATTTTTGAAGTTTTCCATTTTAAAATTTAAAATTATCTGGAAATATATTAGTTTTCTATTGCTGTTGAAACAAATCACTACAAACTTAGGAACTTAAACCAACATAAACTTATTATCTTAGCTCTGTAGGTCAGAAGTCCAACATAGGTCTCACTGGGCTAACTCAAAGTGTCACAGAACTGTGTTCCTTTATGGAAACTCTAGAGAAGAACTAGGTCTTGCATTTTCTAGATCTGGAGTCCACCTGCATTCTTTGGCTTCTGGCCTCCTTTTGACATTTTTTAAAGCCAGAGCTATCAACATCAGATAACATACTTTCACTTTGCCGTCTGTCTTATCTTTGCAGCTATGAAAGGTCCATAAGTTTTAAAAAATTTGTGATTTGATTGAGCCCGCTTGAATTATCCAGGATAATATTTCCTTCTCAAGATTCTTAACCTTATTAAATTGGCAAAGTCCCCTTTCCTATGCAAAGTAACATATACACAGGTTCTGATGATCAGGGCATAGATATCATTGGAAGACATTATTTTGCCAACCACAGTGGTTATCAAAGCATTCTTTACAGAGAAGGGTGATCCTCAAATGGGGTATTGAGGAATGAGCAAAGAGGAGTTCTGCTTCTGACTGAGATGAAGAGACTGCTTTTACCCTTTCAGCTAAAATAACAACAAAAAGACAAAATGTATTAAACAACAACTTTCAAACATTGGATATCAGGCAGCACAGGGCAGTGATCCCTGAAAGAGAGGAAACAAATAAAGTGAACATTAAGATTGTCCACCTTGCTCTCTGGAGAGAGATTCCAATGAATTTAGACAAAAAATCCCAGGAGAAACCCAGAGATCTGCTTCAGTTGAGGAGAAGGAGTTGGGAGTGGAGAGGAAGTGGTTATTCCAGGTCGACTATATATCACAGGGAAGATTACCAGAAATGAGAGAACTCCCTAGAGAGAGAACTCCAGAGATCAACAGCAAGTCCCCTGGAGTTATTCACCAAGCACTAATTAGCACATTTGTGAGAAAATTATCTGAGGCCAGGGAAACAGTTACCCAGAAGAAGTAGAGAGAATAATTCCCAAAACTTATACAGGGCTCATAGTATTTTCAAACAACACCATTTACAACAGCATAAAAATAGGTAATGCTTAGGAACAAATCTAATAATCTAATAAAATATATGTAATTTCTACACACTAAAAACTGAAAAACACTACTAAGAGAAATAACAGAAGGCCTAAATAAATGGAGATCTATACCATGTTCATGGATAAGAAGACTCAATATTTTTAAGATGTCACTTCTCTCCAAAATGAACTATAGATATAACACGATTTCAAAGAATATCCCAGAAGTCACTTTTTTTCATAGAAACTGACAAGATTTTTCTACAACTTATATAAAAATGCAAAGACTTTAGGATAGCCAAAACAAACATTGAAAAAGAATAAATTTGGAGGAGTTACACTACATCATTATAAGAGTTAGCATAAAACTACTATAATCAAGACATTGTGTCATTGGCATAAAGATTGACAAATAAATAAATGAAACAGAAAAGAGAGTCCAGAAATATATTGGCACAGACATGGTCAATAATTTTTGACAAAAATGCCAATAAAATTAAATGGAAGAAACATAATTTTCTCAAAAGATGGTGAAAGAACAATTGGATTTTATCTTACAAAACACACACAAACAAACACAAAACAAAAAACAAGAAAGTGTACAGAAGAGGCAGGATGGCTGACTAGACACAGACAGGAGGAACATCTCCCACCAAGGAATGGGGCACTGGGAAGACTGGTGCACTCTAAGCAGATCTTCAGAGGGAAGGCATTGAGAATAGATGGAGTGAATACACAGATGCTGGACTAAAGTAGGAGAAAACTGGGAATGTTGCTACTGTACACCAGGACACATTCCTGGGCCCTAACAACTCCTGGGGAGGGGGTGTGTTGAACAGGCAAGGAGAAACCTGCTCTTGCCATGGGCCTCTGGAATCTTGGCAGGAGGAGACCGCTTGACCACCATGGACACTTAAATTGGCAGTAAGATCTGCTCGGAGAAGTGGTAGGGGAAGAACTCCAGCCAGAGCAGAACCCAGAGTGTTTAGTGTGGGAGCATCTATAGAGGAGCATGGCCAGGGTCACTCCTTTCCCTAGGCTTGACTCACTCCCATAGGAGACATTAGCTCTAGGGGAACTGTCAGACCAAACTCCACAGAGAAATCTTGCCTATGAGACTGGGCCAGTCCAACCTGATCACCTCTCAGTCTGCTGGATACTCCTAGGGCCCCATCCCAGCCATGCCTGCTTGTGGTTCAGCTCCCAGATACCTCCTAGCGGTCTGCATCATAGCTCCCATGATGGTGGACCACACCTGACTAGCAGAGTGCTCCAGCAGAGCAGCCCCAATGTACATGCAGCAGCTAGCCTGCACCCTCCTCCCACTGCAGTCTCCACTGTGCTGCTTTGCCTGCATGCACTTGCCCACAGCCACCGCCCCCCCCCCGACACTGCCAGCATGTATGTGCAAGTACAAACCATGCCTTCCCTTCCCTGCCAGTACACATGCACATCTTCACCCTGCCATGCCACTATGCATGAAGAAAAGAGGACCTGCCCTGCCCTGAATGGCCACTGACACCTACAGGAATGTGCACAGAGAGCACACGCAGTCCTGCACCCACCTAAGTCCTGCTCTCATGCTGAAACCACTACCTTCATGAACATGCATAGTCACCAGCATGCAGATGGAATGTCCCCCCAGCCACACTTTCAATACCAGCCATTGCTACAAATGCATACATGAAGGCCTACTGCTTCTGTGAATACTGGCACAGATGCTATGCTGTTAATGCCAGCTGCTGCTACAAATGCCCACATGGAGGCTGGCACCCTGGCACCTGCTAGCACCCTATTGCAACTGACAAGGGTTTACCCCACCATGCTGCAGATGCAGCTGATACTGGCATGTGCAAACAAGGATGGATCCCACTGCCACCACCTAAGATATGCTTTGAGTGACATCACCAATTGGAATGTTGTGAACAACAGTCTCGGAGCACCGTGACTTTTCTATTGCAACAGATTGTTAACATCGAGGGGCCAGAGAACAAAGCAGGGCCCAATACCAGTCTCCCAGAGTTAAAACATGAAGTCCTGGAGTACTGAGCTGTGCCTTGGTCACTAAAATCTTCCAAAAATGAAGACAGTCAATCTACCTTATATCACAACTCTACCTTCAAGGGCATCAAATACAATAAAAGAAGAAAAAAAAATTCAAAAGACAGCAACTTCAAAGATTGAAGGGGCATCAACTCATAAAGGTGAGAAGAAAAAAAACAGTGCAAGAACTCTGACAACTCAAAAAGTTCTGGTGCCATCTTTCCACCAATCAACACTAGTTCTCCAGCAAGGGTTAATAACCAGACTAAAATGGCTGAAATGACAGAAAGATAATTCAGAATATGAATAAGAGTGAAGATAATTAAGATCCAAGAGAATACTGAAATCCAATCTAAGGAAGCTAAGAGTCACAATATAAAGATACAGGAGCTGACAGACAAAATAGCCAGTAAAGGAAAATAAATAACCAAACTGATAGAGCTGAAAAATACTCTACAAGAATTTTATAATGCAACCACAAGCATTATCAGCAGAACAGACCAAGCTGAGGAAATAATTTCAGAGCTTGAAGTCTGACCTTCTGAAATAAGACAGACAAGAATTTTAAAAAAAGAATGAAAAGGAATGAACAAAACCTCCATGAAATATGGAACTGTATAAAGAGTCCAAATCTATGACTCTTGGGCATCTCTGAAAGAGATCAGGAGAATGAAAGCAACTTAGAAAACATACTTCAGGATATCATCCATAAGAAGTTCCCCAACCTAGCTAGAGTGGCCAACATTCAAATTCAGGAAATGTAGAAAACCCCTGAAAAATAATTCACAAGATCATCCCCAAGACACAAAAGCATCACATTGCCCAAGCTCAAACTAAAAGAAAAAATGTTAATAGCAACTAGAGAGAAAGACAGGTCACCTACAAAGGGAAGCTCATAAAACTAGCCGTGAACCTCCCAGCAGAAATTGTACAAGCCAGAAGAGATTCAGGGTCAATATTCAACATTAATAAATAAAAGAAATTCCAACCAAGAATTTTACATCTGGTCAAACTAAGCTTCATAACAGAATGAAAATAAGGTCCTTTTCAGACAAGCAAATACTGAGGGAACTTGTTACCACCAGACCTGCCTTACAAGAGCTCCTGAAAGAAGCACTAAATGTGGAAAAGAAAGACCATTACCAGCCTCTACAAAAGTACACCTAAGTACACAGACCAGTGACACCATAAAGCAACCACACAAACAAGCCTGCATAAGAACCAGCTAAGAGCATGATGACAAAATCAAATCAATACATAGCAATACTAACCTTACATGTAAACAGCCTAAATGCTCCAAATAAAAGGTACAGAGTGGCAAGCTGGATATAGAAGCCAGATGCCATAGTGTGCTGTCTTCAAGAGACCAAGCTCACTTGCAATGACACACATAGACTCAAAATAAAGGGATGGGAAAAAATCTATGAAGCAAATGGAAAGGAGAAAAAAGCAAGGGTTACAATCCTAATTTCAGACAAATCAGACTGTCAACCAATAACTATCACTAAAGATAAAGTGAAGATTACAAAATGGTAAAAAATTCAAAATGGTAAAAGATTCAATTCTAAAGCACTGCAAAATGGTAAAGCATTCAATTCAATGATAAACTTTACTATCCTAAATATACATGCACCCAACACAGGAGCACCCAGATTCATAAAGCAAGTTATTAGAGACCTACAAAGAGATGTAGACTCCCACACAATAATATTGTAAGTCCCAAACAATAATATTGTAAGTCCCAAACAGAGGGACTGGCTGGAGCCGCAGCAGAGGAACATAAATTGTGAAGATTTCATTTTAATGTGGATATATATCAGTTCCCAAAATTAATACTTTTATAATTTCTTATGCCTGTCTTTATTGCAATCTCTGAACATAAACTGTGAAGATTTCATTTTAATATGGACATTTATCAGTTCCCAAAATTAATACTTTTATAATTTCTTATGCCGGTCTTTAATCTCTTAATCCTGTTATCTTCATAAGCTGAGAATGTACACCACCTCAGGACCACTATTGTGTTATCTGTACAAATTGATTGTAAAATATGTGTGTTTGAACAATATGAAATCAGTGCATGTTGAAAAAGAACAAAATAACAGCTATTTTCAGGGAAAAAGGGAAGACAACCCTAAGGTCTGACTGCCTGCGGGGTCAGGCAGAATACAGCCATATTTTTCTTCCTGCAGAGAGCCTATAAACGGATGTGCAAGTAGGGAAGATATCGCTGAATGCTTTTCCTAGCAAGGAATATTAATAATTAAGACCCTGGGAAAGGAATGCATTCTGGGGGGAGGTCTATAAATGGCTGCTCTGGGAGTGTCTGTCTTATGCGGTTGAGATAAGGACTGAAATACGTCCTGGTCTCCTGCAGTACCCTCAGGCTTGTTAGGGTGGGGAAAAAACCCCACCCTGGTGAATTGGAGGTCAGACAAGTTATCTGCTTTTGAACCCTGGTTTATGTTGTTTAAGATGTTTATCAAGACAATACATGCACAGCTGAACATAGACCCTTATCAGGAGTTTTTGATTTCGCCCTTTGCCGTGTGATCTTTGCTTTGCCTTTTGACTTGTGAACTTTATTGGCCTCAGAAGCATGTGACCATTGTTGTCCTTTTTGCCCTTTGAAGCATATGATCTTTGTGACCTTCTCCCTGTTCTTACACCCCCTCCCCTTTTGAAATCCTTAAAAAAACTTGCTGGTTTTGCAGCTCAGGTGGGCATCATGGTCCTATCAATATGTGATATCACCCTTGGAGGCCCAGCTGTAAAATTCCTCTCTTTGTACTCTTTCTCTTTATTTCTCAGCCGGCCGACCCTCAGGGAATATAGAAAGAACCTACATTGAAATATTGGGGGTGGGTTCCCCCAATACCCAGGTCCTTGTCCAGTGTTCAGAAAGAATCAGGACACACAGAAAAATTGAAGGATGGTAAATGCAGGGAATTTTATTGTTTGATGGAGGTGGCTTTCAGAGGGATAGATGGGGAGCTGGAAAGGGGATGAAGTGGGAAAATGATCTCTTGGAGTTCAACCATCCTGCAGCCAATGTCCTCTCCAACCATCCCTAGCTGAACCCCTCTCAGTGTTCAGACACTCATTCTCCTCTCTCCTTCTCTGCCACTCTGTTGCTCTTCTGTCCTCTGTTCTTCTGCTTGTGGAGGCTGGAGTTTGGGGGTTATATGGGTACAGGATGGGGAGCATGGCAGGCCAAAAGGCAACATTTGAGTGCAAAAACAGGAGTGTCTGTTCCCATTTAGGGCCACAGGTTTCCAGGCTTGAGATCAGGGCCTTTGCCAGTGAACCACCCTCTTTTACCCAGTATTTCCCTACTTCCTGTCCATATCATTGCCTAATCTCCAGATTCATATATGTATATACCTAGTATCTAGAAAATACATATTAAAAGATAGGTTCTCAGTAAATATTTAAGGTGCAAATCACAAATAAACATCACTAAAATTACTTAAAGCATCATTTTAGTCATTACTCATTTTCTTTTTCTATTCTTTTTTATTTTTTAAATTTTTTAGACAGGCTCTTGCTCTGTCACCCAGGCTGAAGTGCAGTGGCACATTCTTAGCTCACTGCAGCTTTGACTTCCTGGGCTTAGGTGATCCTCTCACCTCAGCCTCCCTAGTAGTTGGGACTACAGTGCGTGCTATCACACCTGGCTACTTTTTGTTTTTTTGTTTTTTTGTTTTTTTTTTTTTTTGTAGACATGGTTTCTCCATGTTGCCAGGCTGGTCTCCAACTCCTGGGCTGAGATTATTCACCTGCCTCTGCCTCTCAAAGTGCTGGAATTACAGGCATGAGTCACTGTGCCTGTCCATTGATAATTTTCTAACATAAGTCTATAGTTTTCATATATTATAATATTGAGAATTTAGTTTCTAAATGTTCTGTAATCAATAATGTTGGATTCTAATTCTCTCCAGCAGCCAAGTGGCTATGGATTCTTACCTGATGCTTTTATTGTTGTTGCTTCATTTTTTTTCAAGTCTCTTGCTTATGTGAATGATGGGAAGAATGCCTGTGTCATATGAGAAAGATGTACACTAAGTGAGATAATGCAAAGCACTTGTCATATGCCCAACATTGTGATAGGGGCCCAAAAATAATACTGTATTTGTGCATGAATCCTTTAAAACATCAAGGATTCTTATCTCAGGTTGGATTCCTAGAACTTTAATTACACCGTTGGGGCATATGAATATTTGTATTGCCACCAACACATATTGCCACCAACACGTATTGCCAAGTGGTCTTTCAAAAAGGCTGTACTAATGTATACTTGCATTAACACTCTGTGAGAGTACCTGCCTTGTGATACTTTCACAAGAACTATTATCAGTTTACATAAATTGAATTAGCAACATTTCACTAGTGATGTAATATAAGCACATACTTCTTGTATTAGATGTAATCCTAATACGGTAACAACTTGTCATATTACTTAAATTGACTTTGCCTTAGTTTCTCCATCTGTGAAATGGAGATAAATTTGGGAATTGCAAAGGGAGATATATAATTGGACTAATCAACAAGCATAGTGCTTTTTGAAAAGATAGAATGCTATGGGGCCATGTGATTTTACCACATGATATACTTAGAATATCCCAATCAAAATCAAGTGTGCATTGAAAGAGAGCTGTAAGCACAATTTAGCTGATAAAAGCTGTCAGGAAGGCATACTTGTTTCTTTTCAGAGCAGCTGGCTTGTCTGAATTGCTTAAGCCTTACAGTAGCCTTGCAATTATGATGTGTATGTCTGTGCACTTTATCCTTACAAAATCATCTCTATGTTCATCTGCTTAGTCATTAAGTTTTATGGTGGAAATTGAATGCCTAATGAAATTGCAGATTTCAACTGTTTTATGGCCACTAACAAAATCTCATTTACCACAGAGTAGCTATGAAAAGATGTGAATGACAGATGAAAGTATAGAGCATTATTATAAATGGAAAAGGGAAATTAGTTCCAAGGATACACAAAGAAACAAAACTGAAGCCATTTTTTACCATTTCCTCCACTATTCTTTCATCTGTTCATTCATTCATTCATTTATCCATTCAACAATCATTACTAAACACCAACTGAAGTGACCAGGACATCATTTCTTTTTACAAAAATCCTGTAATACAGATGTGGAAACTAATAGGGTCATAGGCAAATGAAGGCAGCTACACTACTTACAACAATACTTTTGTGTGATGGCTTTAAAGGAAATGGTGATGGTGGAGAAGAAATTCTCAGGTATGTGAATCAAAAGGAGCATGAGACAGTGGGTAATTCTCAGAGGATTTAAAGTTGTGTGCTGCATTAATTAAGTTTAGTGGCTTCCATCTATGCTGGAATAATGAATAGATCAATATCCTGAAAGATATATGTTCTTGGCCAATTTACATCATTTGAACATTAATTTTTATAGGCTCCCTTTTTTATCTCTCTTTTCTGTGATGTGGGTGTGCATGTGTGTCTGTCTGTCACTTTGTCTTTCTATCTCTAATAAATGAAAAGACACAAAACACTGTAAACTGACAGGTTTGATATTAGCTCTCAATAAAAGGACTAACATGAAACAGGGAGCTTGTGCTCATGTAAAAAAATCTGGATTTCAGTCAGAATGCAAAAGCATTCACTAAGAGATTACATCAGATTAACTATTTTGCTTTGTCTTCACAAATTTACTTGGTTTTGGAATTTCCATGGACAATGGGCATGTCATTATGTTGATTCCACAAATTTTGTGACAAAGTACTTTTGGAGAGAAGAAAACATGCACTTAGGGGGATTCTCAGATTGTGACACAACTACCTACGCAATGTTGATGCGTCCACAAAATTAGCAATGGATGGGCAACAATGACACAAGCTGGAAGGCATGTCTAGTTGTTTCACAAGCCTTGTCTTAGTCAATAAATTCTTACCAACAATTCTGACATAATGAATGGTGGCAATGAAACAGGAAGGTTCCCTGACACCCCTCACAGGATGTGTGACAGGGGTGTGGCTCATCTGGCCACTGGGCTGCATGCTCAAATCCCTTATGGGAGGTGAGAGCACACAGATGGGCATGTGCAGGAGCCAGGGCGAGTGCCCCTGGGTTCTAGCCCCATGGCAGTGTCAAGGGGTGGGTGCTTGCAACTCCAGAAGCCGAAGTGAGTGTGTGTTACAGTGCACTCTTTTAACCTTGCCATCCACAGACAGCTTAAGTGTTAAACTGCTCAGTGGACCCTCTGTCTTTTCATAAGGGCAGAGGGGCAGTGTGACAGCTTTCTTTATCTTGAGCTCTTTTCCAGTGTCCAGGAAAAATCAGGTCACACATGGTCTTGAAGGATGAATATGGGTGTTTTATTGAGTGGTGGAAGTGGTTCTCAGTGGGATGGACAGGGAGCTGGGAAGGGGATGGAGTGGGAAGATGATCTTTCCCCTGAGCTTGGCCATCCAATGTGGGTGATCTCCTCTCTGAATGCTCCCAGCTGAACTCCTCTCAGCATTCAGATGCTCCTTCTCTTCTCTCTGTCACACCATTCTGCCATTCTTCTGCTCTTCTTCTGCTCATCTCCTCATCTGCTCGTGTACTCGTGTGCTCATGGAACCTGGGGTTTGGGGTTTATATGGATACAGGATAGAGGGGCATGGCCAGCCAACCTCCTTGTCCCCTGGCTTCTGGTTGATATCAGCCAATAAGCAACAACAGCAGGGCAACAGTGGGGTTGACGTGTTCACTTCCTTACATCTCTGCCTTCAGGGTAAACCTGGGCTGGCTACATTCTTCTACTAAAGTCCACAGCTCCTGTTGGGGTTGAGGGGCTGGTAATCACTCAGGCAACTACTCAGGTAACCACTCCCTTGCCTTGCTCCTTCAGGCCCAGTTATGGTAATGTCTCTGGCAAGCAGCACTCTCCTCTGTAGGTTCCCCTTATCTCTGCCCTCATCTTTGTAAATATCCTTCATTACACTCTTCTCACATATTCCATTTGAGTGTGCCTGCTCCTTCCAGGCTACTTGTTTAGAAACCCCAGAGTAACCTGCAACTTGCTTTCTTCTTAGTATTCCACATATAATTAGTTGCCAAGTTCTCTCTATTCTACCCCTCTTCCATGGCATCAAATTCATCCTTTTTTCATGCCTATTAGCACAGTGCTACTTTACATGAACTTTGACATTAAACGATGTGATCACATGTAAAAGCAACATATAAATTATAAATGTCATTTCAGTATTACTTATAGTTACTATTATTATTGGTAGAGCCCCTGAACTCTGCTCTTGGTTTTCTAGCTTCAGTATATACCACACAGAGCCAATAGTCTTTCTAAAACCAAATCTAATTATATCACTTTCCTGCTCTAAAGTCTTTAGTGGCTTCCAAGGGTCTAGCATAACCCTAAGTTCCTTTGCATGCTTTCAAGCCCCAACCATCTGGCTCTAGTACATAATCCTTCTTATCTTGTGCTGTATTCTATCCATGGGCCCTTAGCTTCCTCACACCACTTCATGCCCCAAAATGTCCTAAATTTATCCATCCCTACATCCTTGCTATATGATATTCTCCTGGTCTATAATATCATTTATATAGTGGTCCCACGTTGGTGAAATTCTATTCAACATTCATGACCTTTAACTTCAAATGCCACCTTCTCCACAACATTTTTTTCTGACCCTATAGGGGAAAGAAACTGCCTTTTCTACACTCCCCCAGATCTTGTTCATGTTCCACTAAGGTATACAGTAGCACCTTGGGTTGTGTTTACTTACAAAATGACTATTCCCCAGAGTCATTTTATACTCCTGAGAAGAAATCATTTGGCCTCCCCCACTTACTTCATTTTCATCCCTTCAGTGTTTAGCTCATATTGAGGGCTTGAAAATGAATAGTAAAGGGAACTGGATGATGACATATGATTAGAAGATAATTTTATCAAATTCATGTACCAAACAAAGCTATCATGAAAAGTTATTATGAAGGTTGACAGAATCAAGTTTCAAGATCATTTCGATTGATAGAATAGCTATGATGAAGATAACAAAACAGATATTAAAGGAGATAAAGATATTACTCTAAATTTTAAATGCATAAATGAAGATCTAGTGAGTCCTAATTGAGCAGCAGTTTAAATTATAATTCTGGATTTTTTTCATGGGCCATAATGAAAACATGAAATAATAAATGCAACCAAAATGTAAAGGTAAATTTCATATCAAGTTTTAATAAATAATAGAATTTTAGAGTAAAAGTAAGGAGAGCTGTATTTTAGTCTATGAAGTTTAGAATATACCAGGTAAGATATACATATTTTAAAGAGGTCTTTGACAAATTAGTAAGAGTCTGTTAGTGAGAGTCTACACAAGTTAACCAGGATATTTTGCCAGAAACAAGGAAGACTTTGAAGTAAAGCCAATCACTGCCCTCACCCAACATGTAAAGCTGATTCATCTTTGTAGTTTCCAAGACTCAAAATTACAGCAAATAGGCAGAAGTTGTAGGTAGAAAGTGGTCAAGTAAATATGAAAAAAAAAGTATATTTACAATCAGAGCTATTTCTTATAAAATCCTAAGCTCCTGGTTACTATAATTGTTTAAATAGAAGCTAAGCGGTCCTACGTCAGTGACGAAGTGAAAGGAATTTCCACATTGGGAGGAAAAAAGGAATAGGCCACTTTCCCAAGTCACTCCCTGGTAAATTTGCCACAAACACAACTTAAAATGTCTCAATTCCTTTTTGCAAAACCTTATCTGGCTTCATGTTTTCCACTGCTTCAATTATAAACTGCTTCTCAATGATTTTCATAGTCATACCTAGAGTACATATTATACATATTCTTAATTCTAAATTATTCTCAGGAATTGCCTCTAAAAGTATAAGATCTGTCAGTATATGCCTCTAAAAGTATAAGATCTGTCTCATGCCTTAGTTACATACCAAGATCTTGTGGCTAACACTGGTAAAATAACAATAAGATTTTTAAGGTTTGCTTTTCTCAAGATAACAGTCATCAGTCTATGGAGTTCAAAGAGAAATATTTTGTATGACGACTGGAAATTTTCCACCTTCTATGGCCTCCCTATGATATTTTGTACATGAGGTAAAGATCATTCATCATTCATTTAATAAATATTTATTGCTAAGTAAAAGTACTTATGGATTTGGTTATAAAGATAGGGTGCCACTTCTCATTGTGCTTAAATATGAGAGGTCTTCAAATGGATTATGGAAAATGTGTTTTATGAAAAAACTACATAGATTTTCATTTTTTATACCAAAATGATCTTGTACTATCTTGTTATAACATGTCTGAACAGAGTCTAGTTTGAGGCACCAAGAAGGATGAGACATGAGTTTGAGAAGTGCCTCTATCAGAGAAACATAAATACTGCTACAATTTGAAGCAAGAATAAACATCAAATTTGTGGTGAAGCTTAGGTGGAAGAATGGTGAAGTCATTGATGCCTTATGAAAAGTGTATGGGGACAATGTTCCAAAGAAATAAACAGTTTACAAATGGATAACTTATTTTAAGAAGGGACAAGTGGATGTTGAAGATGAAGACTGTGGTCGCAGACCATCCACATCAATTGCAAGGAAAAAATTAATCTTGTTCATGCCTTCATTGAAGAGGATAAACAATCAACAGCAGAAAATAGTCAACATCATAGGCATTTCAGGTGGTTCAGCTTGCACAATTCTGACAAATTAAAGTTGAGCAAAATTTCCATGTGATGGATGCCAAAACTGTGGCACCCAGATTAGTTTCAGACAAGAATAGAGCTTTCAATGGAAATTTTAAAACAAGTGGGATCAAGTATTTCTTTGAAATATTTCTTTGAAGAATTGTAATAGGAGACAGAACACAGCTTTACTAGTACAATCCTGAAGACAAAGCACAATCAAAGCAATGGCTACCAAAAGGTGGCAGTGGTCCAGTCAAAGCAAAAGCAAACCAGTCAAGAGCAAAGGTCACTGCCACAGACTTTTTTCTTGGATGCTCAAGCATTTTGTTTTTTGACTTTCTGGAGAGCCGAAGAATGATAACATCTGCTTATTATTATGAGACTGTTTTGAGAAAGTTAGCTAGAGGTTTAGCCAAAAAACACCCAGGAAAAGCTTCAGCAGAGAGCCCTTTTCCATCATGATAATATTCCTGCTCATTCCTCTTATCAAACGAGGGCAATTTTGTAAGAGTTTCAGTGGGAAATCATTAGGCGTCTGCCTTATAGTCCTGACTTGGCTTCTTATTTCTTTTTGTTTCCTAATCTTAAAAAAAAAATAATCTGTAAAGGGCATCCCTTTTTCTTCAGTTAACAATGTAAAAAAGACTGCATTGACATGGTTAAATTCCTAAGACCCTCAGTTCTTTAGGGATGGGCTAAATGACTGTATCATCATTCACAAAAGTTTCTTGAACTTGATGGAGTTTATGGTGAGAAATAAAGTTTATATTTTTAAATTTTATCTTTTAATTCCATTTTCCCACAATTTTTTTAAAGTTTTGTTGTATAGGGGCGGGAAACAAGAAAGCAGATCGTTACATTCCAAATAACAAGTGCAAGGGCAAAGAAGAGAAAGTGCTTGTGGTCTGGGGAAGTTGAAAGGGTAAGAGAAGCATCCACCACGGAGGTTAGTGTTGAAGTCAGGTTGGAGACGTGAACAGAAGCTCAGCAGAGGCAAGCAGGGAGAAACTTTTATGCCTGAGAAAACTGGGATCTTTTACACAGACCCTAGGAGAATAGAATGTATTTGGGGATCTACATATGATTTTGAACTTGCTCCAGTTCTGTTTAAGAGGGTAATAGAAGCTGAGGTTGAGCAGCATTCAAATCACAGGATCTTGCTTGCTTTGATAACAAATTCAGACTTTATGCTATTTCTCTTCTGCCATGATAGGGAAGGAGGCTCATCAGGGGAAAGGTAATCTAACAGATTTTACTTTATTTTATTCTATTTTATATTTTTTAAAGTTGTGGGTGGTTTTAGATGGGAAAACGGATGCATGGCTTGGATAAAGCCCAGATATTCTGAATTCCAAGAGGTTAACTCCTGGACTAAAAGCAGCTTTCCCTTCGGCAGCCCTATGAAGCGTGCGCTGCTTCTGGGCACAGTCACACCTCTGAGGCGGCTGCACATAGCTTCCGTTTCAAGTCCAAACACAGCTGACTCAGAAAGGCTAGAGAAAGAGAAAAATCATTTCGGACAAGGACACTCAAGGGACATACTGCTGCAAATTCCACTAACTGAAGCAAATTCTCTGGATTGCGGAGTAGCGGTGCGCGGGAGCTCAGTTCCCGGCAGGAAGTCAGGTGGCTCCGCGCAGAGGCCTAGTAGGAGCACAGCTGCGCGGCGCTTGTGTTGCCTGCAAAGCACCGGCAAAGAAAACACTCTTCAGGACGCTGAAGAATGATCCCTGATTGCTCTGGAAAGAGACAGAAGAACACGCGGCAGATATTTTAGGTCCTTGGCCTTTGAGGAATTATCTTGAGAGCTCTGTTAGGTTATTCTTGGGAAAATGCTAAGCTTGCAATTCAGGGTCTGAAAATGCCTATTATGAAGACAGCAAGGCTTAAGATCTGCTTCCAAAACTGGCTATAAATATCAGCTCCTTAACTTTTAGTGTCTCTCTTTCTCTCTCCTCCCCTCCCTCACCCTTTATTCCTAGCATCAAAACTAGGAGAAAAGAAGGAGGTGCGTTAGTTCATATAAATAGCTTCAGTGAGATTGTTCCAGTTTTCTGGAATGTAATCTTATTTCCTATAGTGCTGTATGCTTTCAGTAAAGAGAAGTATAACCATATTTTTCCACATCCTTTTTAGAAGAATGTGCGTCCCCCTCAGTGTCTCAGGGACAACCCTTAAGCATCAGGTCCAGATCTTTGAAGTTGGCATAGGAGAAAAACGAGTTCCACGGATTGCCCAGGCCACCAAACGTAATTGCAGAGCTTGAACCTGTTGTCTACACACAGAGTTCTTCCCAAAAATATTTGCTGCATGCATTTTCATTAGAATATTTTCTTAGCTCAGTCTTCCAGCACTTCTTTTCTTGATTGCGCAAAGATCAGTGACAACACTTCAGCATCCTTATTTATAAGTTTTCTCCCTACCTTCAATGATATTCTGTCCGGAATTGGTGGGTTCTTCATCTCACTGACTTCAAGAATGAAGACACACACCTTTGAGGTGAGTGTTACAGTTCTTAAAGATGGTGTGGCCGGAGTTTGCTCCTTCTGATGTTTGGATGTGTTCGGAGTTTCTTCCTTCTGGTGGGTTGGTTGTCTGGCTGGCTTCAGGAGTGAAGCTGGAAACCTTAGTGGTGAGTGTTACAGCTCATACAGGCAGTGAGCACCCAAAGAATGAGCAGCACTAAGAGTTATTGTAAAGAACAAACCTCCCACAGTGTGGAAGGGTGCCACTGCAAGCTTCAGCAGCCTGCTTTTATTCCCTTATTGGACCCCACCCACATCCTGCTGATTGGTCCATTTTGCAGAGAGCTGATTGGCCCATTTTACAGAGAGCTAATTGGTCTGTTTTGACAGGGTGCTGACTGGTGCATTTACAATCCCTGAGCTAGACAGAGTGCTGATTGGTGCATTTGCAGTCTTTTAGGGAGACATAAAAGCTCTCTTAGACATAAAAGCTCTGCAAGTCCCCACCAGATTAGCTAGATATAGAGTGCTGATTGGTGCATCCACACACCCCCCCCCCCCCCCAGCTAGATACAGAGTGCTGATTGGTGCATGTACAATCCTCCAGCTGGACATAAAAGTTCTCCAAGTCTCCACCCCACTCAGGAGCCCAGCTGGCTTCCCCTAGTGGATCCTGTGCCAGGCCAGCGGAGCTGCTGGACAGTCCCGCCAGGTGCCCACACTCCTCAGCCCTTGGGCAGTTGGTGGGACCAGTCTCCGCGGAGCAGGGGTTAGTGCCTTCACGGAGGCTCCGGGCAGCCCGGGAGCCCACCACGGGGTGGGGGGTGGGGGGAGCTCGGGCATGGCGGACTGCAGGTCCCAAACCCTGCCCTGCGGGGATGCAGCTGAGGCCCTGCGAGAATTCCAGTGCTGCCTAGGTGGGTCACCCAGTGCACCCTCTGCAGCTGCTGGCCAGGGTGCTAAGCCCCTTACTGCCCAGGCCAGCTGCGCTGGCATGCTGCTCGGAGTTCGGGCCGCCTGAGCCCTCCCTCACCTGGAACTCCTTGAACTCACGCTGGCCCGCCAGCGCTGCCTGCAGCCCCAGTTCCCGTAGGCCCTTCTCCCTCCACACCTACCAGCAAGCAGAGGGAGCTGGCTCCAGCCTTGGACAGCCCAGACAGGGGCTCCCACAGTGTAGCAGAGGGCTGAAGGGCTCCTCGAGCATGGCCAGAGCGGACACCGAGGCCGAGGAGCCGCTGGGAGCGAGCAAGGGCCGCCAGCACGGTGTCACCTCTCAATATTTATAAGGCAAATTATCATTGATGCATTCAGGATAGTTAAGGGCTTCTAGAGTATTCCTTTATCTGCCTTCTTCTTCATTCCCTGCTCTAGGTCTGTTCTTTTCAGTTTGAAGATTATTCACCCTCACCATGATTTCATAAGAAGTTAGAAACAAAATAAGAGACAGAGATTTGTTTTCTCTTCATTGGCCCCAAATATCTGGCCTGTATTTTGCACTAAACTAAAAACTATCTCAAGTAAGGCAGGGAAAGTGATAAGTGATCTACTCACCTCAGAATCCCCATGTCTAACACTGTACCTGCCACGTCCTGTGTGCCTGATAATTGTTCTAGTGAGTGGAGCCAGGTCTCCTCTCCCCAAATGTGGCAAACACATCCTGCAGTGACCCCCAGTGAGTCACATCCATGGGTAATCCCATCTCCTGGAGAGTGGGCAGAACCTGTTACCTGCTACTAACCAATAGAATATGCAAAAGTGATGGGATGTCACTCGCATGTTTGTGTTTATATGGTAAAACAGAAGGGACTTTTCAGATGATGTAATTAAGGTCTCTAGTTGATATTGAGCCAATGGAAAAGAAGCTTGCTCTGGAAAGGCCTGACCTCATCCACAGAGCTCTTTCAAAGAGAATTTAGGCTTTCCCTGAGCTCAGAGACTCAAAGCAGCAAAGATCCTCTCTCTCCCACTGGCCCTGAAAAAAGCAAGCCACCATGAATTGTACAGCTGCAAGGAAATGAACTCTAGCAACCACATGAGCTTGAAAGAGGACTCTAACCTCTAATGAGATTGCAACGCCTTGACTGAAGCTTTGTGAGGTCATAAGCAGACCTAGTTAAGCCATGGAAGCTGTAAGATAATAAACAGGTGTTTGAAGTGAGTTTTTATGTAGTAATAGAGAATTACTGCATTGAACATACATCAAATTGCCCTTTGCAGTTCCTCTTTGCACTCCTTTGCAAGTCTGTTATTTTTGCTACCGATTCTTCCTGACATAATTTTTTAAAAGTTTTATTTGTCTGTGGTTATTTTATTTCTTATTTTCTATATATATAAATTTATAAATTTATAAAGAATTTATATAGATTTTAAAAGGTGTACTCATTGGGGCATTACCTGACTTATCATGTTGTGTGGGTTCTTTGGGTTTCATGTCCCTTTCTTACTTGCTGAGGTTAAAAGCAGTGATCTAGGCAGAATTTAATCTTTCAAAGCCGTTGACTGTCTCCGGCACTTTCTTTCCTCTGGAGTTTTGTGGCATAGACTCATGAAATCATTTCTTTGATACTTAGAAAACCTACCACCTGGGTTTGTTGTGAGATTGCACCAAAATATAGAGCATTAGAATGCCCACTGTCACTTATAGAGTTCAACATTTTTTTCTTTTTTGAGGCAGGGTCTCACTCTATCACCCAAGCTGGAGTACAGTGGTGCAATCACAACTCACTGTAGCTTGGACCTCCTGGGCACAAGAAATCCTTCCATCTCAGCCTCCTGAGTAGCCGGGACCACAGGCACATGCCACCATGTGCAGCTAATTTTTTTTTTTTGTATAGATAGGATTTTTCCATGTTGCTCAGAAGTTGCTCATGTGTTTAACTCCCAGCCTCAAGTGATTCCTTCTGCCTTGGCCTCCCAAAGTGCTGGGATTATAGGCATGACCCACTGTGCCCAGCAGTATTCAAAATTTTATAAAGCCCCTTTGAAAACTTCTTTCACCTCCTAAAGATGGAGGTGCTTTAAGATAACATTGCTTTAAGATAACATGGCCATGTTTCCTCAGGCTCACATCATATGCCTCTCATTTACAAACAAATCCTTCTTTGGATCAAAATTATTTCCAAAGTAGCCATTTCTTAATTGTCTCCATCATCTCATGGGAGACGTAGCTGTTGGGAAGTTGGGCCAGCAACAAGGTTATCTGTGGTTATGAAGACTTGGGACAGGTGCCTGGGTTGTGAAAACTCACTAGCACTCCACTTTCACCTCTGAATCGATGCAAGAACTCACACAGGAACTGCATCTCTCATTGTTCTACTTATCTAGGAATAAGGTCACGCAGTAAAGAGCATTCTTCTAAGAAGGACTTACAAAAAGGCAAGCTGGGAGCAGGCTAATGCCAAGGCACACATGAGTCTCCTGAACATTGCCCTGTAAGGACAACTGCACCACACATGGGTGCCGGGAGACGTTTTCCTCAATTTGACTTAGTGAAGAGTGAACTAAAAGGGACTGGGAGGGAAGGAGACAAGAAATACTAAAGTCCTGGAGGGCAAGATGCCATAGGGGAGTGTGTTCACTCATTCACTCATCACTTCATTCAGCAAACACGTACTGAACAGCTCCCAGGTGCCGGGTTGTTTTTGTATGGTTAAAATAAGGAGATGATCAAAGTACGATTTCATGAAACAGATGGTTTATTTTAATACAAAGAGAATCTTTTGTTAGGTTCCCAGTGCTTAAAGAGGGGGAGAACAATGAGAACAAACTCACAGGAAATTCATTTGATTTTGATAGACGAGGTACATCTCCAGACAGTGAGTTCCAAAGCTATTAAACTCTAGCTAATCAATTAGGATGGAAGCCGACCTCTGTGGAAAGTAAAGTCCAATTAAAGGTTAACGTGTATCTTTATATGAAAGGTTTCTCAGGAGAGCTGGCATCCAACACAGCAGATATCCATGATGAACCTAAAGCTGGAGGGTGGTGTTGGTGCTGCCAGGCCAGGCTTTGGAGATAACCTCAAAGGCTAACAAGGTGTGGTGCTGTGGCTGCCTAAGCTGTGAGTCTTGGCAAGGCAGCTGAAAGTGCAGCCTCTCATGGCCTCAGCTCTTACAGTGTCTGCCAAACTTCTGAGTTTACCGTGTTTGAAGTCCAGTAGTTGAGGTCAGTAGCTCACATATGGTGTCTGATTAAAGTGTGATATCACATTCCCAAGGGCGGGGGAAGTATATTCCATGTTCATACATGTGGAGTCTGATAAGATGTCCCATTCTCCAGAAGAGGAGGAATGCACTCCAAGTTCTATTACAGCAAAATATACATCCCTCATGTTGCAAATTATGTGGGTGTTTGGAATCATTTCAAAGTTACATAATATAGGTATGGAGCAAAGTGGTAGGGATATTAAGATTAAAACATGGCTACTGGCTTCAAGAAACTATCTACTGCAAGGGATAAATTAATCCCAGATAGTAAAAGCATGGTAGGAACTGGAATAAAAATAAATACAGATTGTTATAAAAGCAAGTAGGAGGAGCCCTGAACTCAGCCTTGGAAATAAAAAAATGTTTCTCAGAGATGTTTCAATAACACCATCTTGAAGGTCATGTAAGAGTTATCTAGGACAAGAAAGAGAAGAGCTACCAAGGGAGAGGGAACAAAGCATAACCCAGAATGAGAAGAAAAGGGACCGTTGTGAACAATGCAAGTGAAGAAGAAGCCCATATAACTGGACAGAGGAAAGTGCAGGAGAAGGTAGAGTTCAAAGAAGTTAGAGCGACAGGCTCAGGAAATATCACGATTGACCTTCTATGACATGCCAAAGAGTTTATATTTTATCCTAGAGGGATTGGGAGCCACTGAAAAAGTCTAAGTGGGAGGGTGACATTATCAAACTTGTTATACATTAAATATTTGCTGTTTGAAAATTTTGTCCCCTAATTAAGTTTTATACTACTCCAACTTGAAAAGGCTGCGACCCAGAAAAAAAAAATGACAAAAATGTATTTATAGCAAGGTCAGAGATAGAAATTAAGAGTCATATAGGACAACCTTACATCTTCTAAACCAAAATCAATGTTGCAACTGCATTGTAAGTAGTGGTGAAAGAGCACCTCTTGCTTACTGAATCCTATCTTTTAAAGCGCTGAGAATGTAATAGGGTCTTAATAACTGAACAGTAAATGAATGAGGGTCTGTGTGTTTGAGCTTATGGTAGTGTTTCCTAGTTAGATTGTTTCAATGCAACATGCCTAAATGTGCCTCAGTGACAATGATAGATGCAACAATAGAAGGGAATGTGTGATGTGGGTCACAACTTTAGGCCTAATGCTGCTATTTTAGCACTATTCAACGTATGTCAGTGGATACTACAATTCTTCTAGTTTTATGTGAGATTGTTTTGGAAACAACCTGTGCAAAATGCATTGAAGTAAAACTATAAGAATAGGGGGAAAATGCATTTGCTATAGAGCACAGATGCAATAGAAAGTATTGTTACAGGTCGGGCGCCGTGGCTCATGCCTGTAATCCCAGCACTTTGGGAGGCCGAGGCGGGCGGATCACAAGGTCAGCAGATCAAGACCATCCTGGCTAACATGATGAAACCCCGTCTCTACTAAAAATACAAAAAATTAGCCAGGCATGGTGGCGGGCACCTATAGTCCCAGCTACTCAGCAGGCTGAGGCAGGAGAATGGCGTGAACCTGGGAGGCGGAGCTTGCAGTGAGCCAAGATCGCGCCACTGCACTCCAGCCTGGGCGACAGAGCGAGACTCCGTCTCCAAAAAGAAAAAAGTATTGTTACAGTTGTATTTCTAGTAGACACATTCACATCAAAATAATTAATCCTGAAAAACCAAAGAGTGTTTTGCAGGAATTCAAGCAAGTACTTGCACTAAGGAACATTCCTCTGAAGATGAGTGGTTTGGTAATCATAATAGTTTCATGTATTCATCAGTAACTTCGACTTTTCTTCTAACATCCATTCCTCTTTCCAATCAACTACTAGACATTTCTACAAAACAATGTCCCATAAACATATCAAGCTAAGTCTACAAAGACTAATCTTATGCTCTCCCTCTGCCACCACCCACCAATCTTCTAAGATCTTTATTATAACTGGTTGCACCATTACCAGCAGAGTCACCCAACCTGGAACTTCTGTAGTGGTCCAGAATGTTCCCTCCTCTTAATATTCCAATTCTAGTCACCTTCCCTACTGATTCTAACTTCTAGATATTTTTCAAATTTATTGCCTCCTCTGTTTGTTCATGGTCTCTGCCTTAGAAGAGGCTCTTAGCACTGTCATCCAGAAGATGGTTTTTTGTAATCAACCAAGTGACTTTTCTGTGACCACACTCTTTTTCTTCCTACCTATTTACTGCACTACCACTAAAAATGACCTTTAAGAGTGCAAATTTATTCATTTCACTGTTCAACCTTAAGCCCATTTAGCCTCTTTTCATCACACAAGCATGGCATAAAAGTAGGGTTGTAATGAAAATACAGGTTCAGTCACCTGCCATAGCAGAGTCCGATTAACAAGAGCAAGGTCTGGTATAAAGAAAGTGACTCTGTTTCAAAGCTTAGCTTAGGGGAAGAAGTACAGGCTCCTGCCTTTAAAGGCACTGTTTAGCTTTGGGGGAAAGAAATCAGGGGCTTTAAATGGGAACTTGGCATGAACAGTATGCAGGAGAGAGAGCAAGCAGGTAGGGGTCTACAGGACTCACTTCAGTGCCTTATCCACCAGGTGGTCTAGTGAGCGGTGCTATT
Source organism: Theropithecus gelada (assembly GCF_003255815.1). Taxonomy (NCBI): domain Eukaryota; kingdom Metazoa; phylum Chordata; class Mammalia; order Primates; family Cercopithecidae; genus Theropithecus; species Theropithecus gelada. Next base: position 8,518,079 of record NC_037686.1, on the reverse strand, counting down.
GTGGGCAGAACTAGGTTGTAAAATGGCTATTGTCTCAAGATGCTCTCAAAGTGGGAGAGAATTTCATCATGCACATACTTTAGATTTTAAATTAACTGTTGTCTCTTGAGGCAATCTTCTGGTCGGAGAGAGTTCCAACTCTGGAGCTTCTAAGTGAGCACATAGTTAGATAAGCTTGCTGTGTAGGGAGTGTCTGGTAAAGAGAAGGTAAAGTTTATAATTGCATTTCTAAACAGCTAAGTAGGAAGTGGGGAACAGGAAAAAAGGAGAAAAGGAATAGAAAAAAAAAAGTAATTTAAAACATAACTCGCCTGGGCCCAATGGCTCACACCTGTAATCTTAGCACTTTGGGAGGCTAAGATGGGTGGATTGCTTGAGGTCATGAGTTCAAAACCAGCCTGGCCAACATGGTGAAACCCCATCTCTACTAAAAATACAAAAAATTAGCTGGGCATGGTGGTGAGCGCCTGTAATCCCAGCTACTCTGGAGGCTGAGTCAGGAGAATCACTTGAACCCAGGAGGCAGAGGTTGCAGTGAGTTGAGATCATGTCAGCGCACTCTAGCCTGGGTGACAAGAGTGAAACTCCATCTCAAAACAAACAAACAAACAAACAAAAAACAAAACAAAACAAAAAACTCATTCCCTTTCTCTTAGAAAAATGGGAGTACTAAGTTACAGAGTGATACTTTGTTTTTATTTACTCAATTTTGGTCTGTTTTTCCAGCACTATCATTAAATAACTCCCTTTAACTATCAAAAGTGCCCATATTTAGACAATAAGTTATTAGATGACTTTGTTAATGATGTTCTGCATGACCTAGTTCCCATCCACTTCTTTTGTTGTCTGCCTGGTGAAGAGCTTTTCATCATCTTAAGTCATCTGCCTCACTGGGACCATCTATTCTTCGGCAACTGATCACACTGATCACACTGGTCATGGAGCTTCCTCTAACCTTGTCCATGGTTCAGTTGATGTAGATGGATCACTTATAGGCCTTATAATAGAAGTGGTGAGGCAGAGACCAGGCCACAGTTAGCCTTGCAATGCCAGAACACAGCAGAAGACCATACACAGAAGTGCATCTTCTACAGCTACCATCAAGCCTAGCTTCAGCAACAGTTCAGAAGACTGTACTCCCCAACATAGAAAATCGGTCATGTATTTCTATCTACAGAATAAGTGATTAAAATATATTTGACAAATACTGCCTTTATTTTCATTTGTGTTAACACTTGAGACTAATACGGCATTGTGACAAGAATTGTTTTCAAAATTAATTTTTGCAAATGTAATGACACATTTGGATACCAATTAAAACTGTATTATGTTTAAGGACTATCCATCTTCATTCAGGTCAGAGATTTGCATTTTTTCTACACCCTATAAGGGATCCTACTTGCTGTCAACACTCCATGGAGTGTCAAACAGCAGTGATAATTAGGCTTTTATATTTGTGCTCATTAGCCAGAACTAAGGGTGTACCTGCTACTAAAGCACAATGACTTCTCTCATTTGAATATTTACAGTCCTGACAACTTGAAGACATATTATGTAGTGTTAATCAAACAAAGACTTTCGCATTCTTCTCACAAGCAAAGGATACACATTTTAGGTAAAAATTAGCATTTGCCCTTCAATACAGAGAAAACACATCTCTTATAAATCAAGGTCACCTGAATATGTAAGCCAACTAATAGCATATACTTTGTAGAATTCTTTAGTTTTATGAATATTAAGTTATAGAAGGAGCCAGAGCAATTCTGATAGTTTGTAGGCTTTCAGTTTGTGTGATCTCTGACTTAATATTTTCTAACCCCTTATCTTTCAATAGCATTCCTTGCAATTGAGAGAGAGGTGAAGCCAGCTGGGCTATTGGGTCAGGAGGGGACTTGGAGAACTCTTCTGTCTAGCTAAGGGATTGTAAATGCACCAATCACTGCTCTGTGTTTAGCTAAAGGTTTGTAAATGCACCAATCAGCACTCTGTCAAAACAGAACAAGCAGCACTCTGTATAACAGACCGATCAGCTCTCTGTAAAATGGACCAATCAGCTCTCTGTAAAATGGACCAATCAGCAGGATGTGGGTTGGGCCAAATAAGGGAATAAAAGCAGGCCACCGGAGCCAGCAGCAGCAACCCTCAGGTCACCTGCCAGGCTGTGGAAGATTTGTTCTTTTGCTCTTCGCAATAAATCTTGCTGCTGCTCACTCTTTGGGCCTGCGCCGCCTTTATAAGCTGTAACACTCACCGCGAAGGTCTGCAGCTTCACTCCTAAAGCCAGCAAGACCACGAACCCACCTGGAAGGAACCAATTCCAGACACATTTTGGTGACCATGAAGGGACCATTTACTATCGCCAAGCGATGAGTATCATTGGACCCCTTTCGCTCGCTATTCTGTCCTATTTTTCCTTAGAATTTGGGGGCTAAATACCAGGCACCTGTGGCTTCATTCTTGAAGTCCGTGAGACCAAGAACCCACCGGAAGGAACCAATTCTGGACACACAATCACCAGAGAGAGAAATTTCCCCCATTCATGGGGTCTCTCTGAATTATTACACCAACAGTACTGTTGTCTGTAGAGTCTTAGTAACCACACTGCTCTGGAGTCATAGCTGCTAGCTTCATTATTCCTAGCTGAAAATCTGAAAGTGGGTGCAATCACCCAGGAAGATAGTGTAGACGTGAGAAAGGATGAAATCCCAGGATGGCAACCTGAGGAATACCACATCATAGCAATGCAATGGCAGAGGATGCTGAGAATATGAAGGCAGAGAAGTAAGAGGAAAATCAAGGAGGGTGTGAAATTTCCAAACTGAAGGAAAATAGTTATTTTAAATAGGAGAGAGTACTCCTGAGTACATAGAAATTAATGTAAAGACCTGGACATGACCCCTGGATTTTAAAACAAGATAATTATAGATGGTCTTGGGAAAAATAGCTTTTATGAAGATGTAGAATAAAAGTCAAAATGTAGAATAAAAGTGGGTTGATGAGCGAATAAAAGTGAGGCAGAAAATGAGGCTTCTCACAGAAGTTTGATGGGAAAGGGAAGTGAAGACCATTGACTCCCAGCAATGAAAGAACTCAGATCTAAGGAAGATACTGAACATAATTAGGTGTCACTATTAAAGGGAGAAATGAGAATAAGATGAAGAGAGTGAATGATTGACAGACTAGGTCCTCAGGAGGTGAAAGTGGATGGGATCCAGAACTTAAAGAGGACTAGTCTTGAACACGCCCGTTCTCCCACAGTGAGAAGACAGAAGACAAAAAATGAATGGGAATGCTGTAAGATTAAGTGTAGGGCAGATAAAGTCCAGAGACTCCCCATTATATTGTTCTCTTCCTCTTTCTCTCTTTTCCAAGAACAGGAAGAGGCAAAGTCATTTGCTGAGAGTTGGAATTACGTCATAGCATATAGGGTTTGAGAAATAAATTTTAAAAAAAATAGCATAGAGAAAGGAAAGAGACAAGCTTGACTAGGAAAACAGAAGGAATACCAGGTATCCAGGGCACCCAGTTTAGGTTGGAGAGTATCAGTTGATAAAGGCCCCACAAGATTATATATCATTAGTTTGTTTTAAAACCCAGGGGTGACATCCAGACCTTAACATCTATATATTAATGACTATTCCCTCCTATTTAAAATAAGCTTTTTCCTTCAGTTTGGAGATTTCACGCTGTGAAGTCTTCTCCAGTAGGACTCAATCAGCTGCGTATAGGCATTGAGAAATCAGCTGTTGGATTAATGTCAAGCTAGGTATTGTGGAGTAGGTGTCATGGAAGGATATTGAATCATGGGAGATGAAGTGGTATATCATTTCATTTAAACCTCTTCACATCTCTACAAGAAAGGTATCCTCATCCCCATTTTACAGAGTATGAAACTATCACTCATAGAGGTTTATGTTTGCCTGATTTCATCCAGATTACACAGGCTGAGCTGAGAAAATTAGCTGGGCCTTTTGAATCAAAGCCATTACTCTCTCCACTGCATTGTACTGCCTCTTCATGAGCCACATGCCACTAACTTGAACATAAAGAAGGGCTAAGGGCTTTGTTCTTTCCACGGCAACTCTGTTCCCTCTGTTCTGTGACATAAAGCCAGCTTATGCACGTTAGTTAACCCATGGAAGAAAAGCTTATGCTAGCTTAGAGAAGATTATATATTTTACATACAATATGTACATGTAGTGTACCAGTTTGCTAAGGGCAATGTTCACACATTGATAAGCTCTTTGACAACATATGATAATTAGAAACCAACTTCTATTTTGTGGGGGGTTCCAACTGATTTTCCTTTGCCTTAGTAATAGACACTGTATGCTGGGAAAATGAGAAATGATCTTCAGAGAGGGCACAATATGGCAGAGGCTGTAAACTGGAATCACACGCTCATTGAATAAAAGCAGATTTCATTTCTTCATCCCTTTAGTAGTAATTTATGGCATTGAACTGAAGCTACTCTCAACACACTAAAAAGGGGGCAAAATAATATTTTATGATTTGGTATGTGATTGTAGCCAAGGAATTTGAAAGGTTTTAACCTTTAACAACGAGGCTGTTTCAATTCCACTTTATAGGTAGAGAACACAACAGAGACAGTTCCTCACCTTTTATTTCTCAGGCTTTTAGTAAAATCCTCAGCAGCCCTTAGTGCTCAGAGAGCTTGACCAGCTCCAAAGCTTAACTCATTTTGAATGCTGAACTCTTTGAAGGGGTAGGTCTTTATATACACAATAAATGTATGGATTTAAAAAAGAACATATTAGTGCCTTATTTTGGGCCCCCCAAAAATGGCCTGACTCTAGAGGTCTAAGAGAAATGGGGTGGGAGACTGGTGCCCTAGTTGTATACGGAGAGCCTCCGTCTCTTTGGGCTGTCTCTTCTTCGCCTGCATTCCTCCTTTTGCTGAGGAAAGGTCAGAAACCATGATGACAACTCCCTACATGTCCTACCCAGGGGCAGGGATACCGAGAAGAAAGTCAGCCCCCGATGGAGGCAGTCAGCCAATCCTAGTTAGAATGGGCTCAAGAAATGAGGAGTGTTCCATTCCGCTCAGTCCCTTGTCAAATTCAATGGGAACCAACTTTACACAGGAGCTGTTATCTCTGACTTGAACCCATGATAAATGCTCAGTAAACAATTTACTAACAAAATTTCTACCAAAGCACTTTTTATATATCATTAAGTGGTGAATGCATACATTGAAAGAAGACATAGTCAAATGTAGTATTTTTTAAAGGCAACATGTGACACATCAGTCAATTTTACTGAGATAATCTTTAAGTCTATTGGGTTATAAGGTTTCTTTATGCAGGCACTGAGGAAATGGCTAAGGCATTTATGATATAAAACTCACAGAATTAGCATCAGTTCCTGCTGCAACTTTATACCTTGCTAGCATTGCTAGGTTATACACTATTGTCTGCTGCATAGCAGCTCATTATTTTACATTAAACTTGTAAAATAGACATGTTAATGAGACTGTCTTGGCACATGAATGTTTGAAAAACATTACCCCATGTTATCAAATTTTAAAATTCCTCAAACTTACTGATACCTGTAGAGGAGTCCGTGTCACCTAAAACAGTCCTCTTAATGTTCTGCTCTTCCCTAACTGGTCTGTTATAACCAACTAAAATATTTTCCTACCCACATACTTCTAGTTGGCACATGGGATTATATTTTACTTAAAATGATGGTTAGATAGCAAGTGAGTCTTTGATAAGAAAATGATATTTCTACTAACTTAAATGGTGGAGTATACACCATTTGATAAGAAAAACCCAGTTCTGAATAATTGTTTCTGAAACTGTTTATTCTGAATGCAATAAGACTTTAGACCCGTACCATCCAATATGGTAGTGCTTGCCACATGTGCCTACTGAGCTACTGAAATGTGACTAGTTCTAATTGAGATATGGCATAAGCATAAAGTATTCATTGGATTTGGAAGACTTAGGATGAAAAGTAAAAAAGTAACATAGCTCATTAAAAATTACTATATTTATTATATATTAAAATGACTATATTTTAGATATATTGAGTTAAACATACTACTAACATTAATTTTCAGTTTCTTTTTACATATTTAATGTGGCAACTCAAAAATTTAAAATCACGTATATGGCTCTCATTTTGGGCTCACATTATACTTCTCTTGGAAAGTATTGCCTTCTCCCAACTTCTAGTTTATAGGAAATACAAGAGAAAGGAAAAGCTAAAAGGCACCAGGTACAAACAGTTAGCCAAATCCAACATGGAGAGCATTCTACCACAGCGCCTGGAAAGATTTCTCACCTTGTTTACTAACTCAGGGGTGCAAAAGTAGAAACAGATGAAAAACCTTAGTTTTTAATGGAGTTGTGTTGCCCAAGAGAACCCAGCTACTAGTGCTGTGTTTGCTAAATCCCTAAAGCAATGTCTAGACTCTGAACACATGTCAACAGAAAGTAAGCCAATAAAAATACAGTCCCTCAAGGGGCCATCTTCTAGGTTTCTCTTCTCAGGTGGCCACAGACAGTAATAAGCAAGAGAGAATTCCCTGACCTCAGAACCCAAGAGAGCCAGGCACTTGACCCAGGAACTACCTATCCTTTGCTAGGCAGATAGTACCTGCTAAGTTTGCCCCACATGATATCATATGGCTTCTTATCTTTCACAGTTCCCTTGCCAAGGTGGGAGGTGTTTTTTAACCTTTATTGTAAAAAATTTTGAACATATACAATAACAGAAAAAAAATCATATAACAAATACTTTATCATGCAGTTTAACAGTGATTGCTATTTTGCCAATCTAAGTCTCTTTCTCCCCATTTTGTTTGCTGTGGTATTTTAAAACCAATACCAGAGATCATGTTATATCCTACGTAAATTAAGTGAGAGTCTTTAACTTTTCCTGTTGCACTGATGTTTCTCTCTCCGTAATTGTATACTGAATTGTTTGCAATGATGAAACTTTTCATATGTAACCACATCATAAGATGACACATTCTAACTAGCTAACACATAGAGTTCCTGGAACCTGCAGAGTTCCTGGAACCAAAGCCTCAATAACTGCCTGAGGCTTTGCTATGCCTCCCTTTGGTGAAGTGACTGTGATCCCAATTGTGTTGGGGCATTTTGGAAGGTTTGTATTCATGGGTGAAAATAATCTTAATTCCACATTGGTGTCCTAGGATTTCATTCTCCCATATTTCTTTTTAAAAATATCTTTCCGAGTCAAATGTAAAACCGAACTGATTCAAAAACTAGCATTGCCATGTGTTTGTTTAGTGCTTAAAATGCACTTTCATATGAGGAAATGTGTGCTCTTTAAGATGAAATGAAGTTTGAAACAGTCAGAGGCATGAACTCTAAAACTAGTCAGTCATGGTAGGCTTGGAGCCAGATAAGGTGAACTATCTTTTTCTGTGTCAAGCTCAGGGGAAAAAAATTGTTTTTGATTTGCATTGCCCTGGAGAAATTTAAATGAAAATGGAGGTGTTAGAGGAGGTGTGTGTGAAAGACTAGCAAGAGGTGGAGGAAGGAGGGCAGGGATTACTGAAAGCAACAACGAAAGAGGTACATCATGTTCCCGGGAGCACTGTTACTCTGCTGGCCAGTCAGGCTCCCCTTGGCAATGAGCTATGAGCCTACAGTTGTCAGCCAGAATATTGAGGGTGCTAAAATTTCCTATGTTTAAAAATTCAGTTTACTGGCTGCAGGGAAGAAGCAAATATTCCAAAGATTTCTTCCAGTTTCAGCCCTCTAGGTTTCCTTGCTCCTTAGTCACACAGTACAACACTTGTCAGTGGTGCAACAGTCTAAATTAGGTCAGCCTTCTCTCTGTAAAGAGGTTTAGCTCGCACCTGGTAGGATCACACTTTTTCACTTTGAAACAGCCTCAAAGAGAAGTGGCAATGACACTGAAATGATGTTTTAGGATATTTGTGGGAGATAAAAATGGATTTTTCTTTAAGAACTTCTTTGAGATTAATTTCCAGGCTGAAGAGTTGTTTGGGTTTATTTTATTGTTTTAATTTAAAATATAACTAAATGTTTAATGTATTGTACATACTTTATTATCTATGTGATGCAAATAAATTTGTCATTGTTGTCATCTACTTAATTATGACACTGAAAGGTCCCTCAATAACATACAAAGGAAATAATATTTTAGGGTTCTATACATAAATATAAGACATTGTTGACAAAAAGAGTCAAACTTGAAAATTATTTGAAGAGATTTTTTTCTGAGTCAAATACAAGGAACAATGACCCCAGGGAGTCCTGAGAGCATGTGTCCAAGATTGTCAGGCTACAGCTTGGTTTTATATATAGGTTCTAGGGAGACACATAAAGCAATACATAAGTTGGGTGCGGTGGCTCACGCCTATAATCCCAGCACTGTGGGAGGCCGAGTCATGTGGATCACTTGAGGCGAAGAGTTTGAGACCAGCCTGACTACCACGGTAAAACCCCGTCTCTCCTGAAAATACAAAAAGTAGCTTGGCGTGGTGGCTCACACCTGCAATCCCAGCTGCACCTGAGGCTGAGGCACAAGAATTGAGAATCACTTGAACCTGGGGGGCAGAGGTTGCCATGCGCCGAGATTGTGCCACTGCACTCCAGCCTGGGTAACAGAGTGAGACCCTGTCTCAAAAAAAAAAAAACAAAAAAAAACAAAAAAACAAAAAAACAAAAAAAAACAGAAAAAAAAGAAAAAGAAAAAAAAATGTAAATGTAAGATGAACATTGGTTAGGAAAGGCACTTCGACTGGAAGGCAGGACTGGTGGGGATTGGGGAATTAAGGAATGGGGTGGGGTTGCAAGGCTAGCCTTCCAGGTCAGAGGTGAATTCAAAGACTTTCTGATTAGCAATTGGTTGAAAGAGTTAATTTATTTTCTAAAGATGTGGAATCAATAGAAGGGAATGTCTGGGCTAAGATAAGGGATTGTGGAGACCAAGGTCCTTATTATGCAGATGAAGCCTTCAGAGAGAATAGATTGTAAATGTTTCTTATCAGACTTAAAACGGTGCCAGACTCTTATTTAATTCTCTCTGAGATCAGAGAAAAGACCTGGAAAGGGATAGGGATTTTCTACAGAATGCAGATTTTCTCAAGAGACAGCTTTACGGAGCCGTTTCAAAACATGTCAAAGAAATATATTTTAGGGTAAAGTACTTTCAGGGCTCGCTATCTGTTGTGTGATGCTATATTAGAGTCAGTTTGGAATTTGGTGTCTTATTGCTATGAAGAGTCTATTTGATCAGTCTTAAAATCTCTGTTTTAATGTTAATGCTGGTCTAAACTCCAAAGGGAGGAGGGTAGGATAAAATGAGGCATTTCTGGCTCCTCTTCCCATCAGGGCTGAACTAGTTTTTCTGGTTAACTTTGGAAAGCCCTTGGCTGAGAGGAGGGGGCCCATTCAGTTAGTTGAGGGACTTAGAAATTTATTTTTGGTTTACAAGACTGAATATACAAAATGAACAATAGCCAGACCAAATGAGACCATAGAACTCCGACCCACAACTTTTGCATGACACAACAATCAGTACTTTCTCAATGACTGCCAGCTTTCTCCATTTTTATCCCTGTTTCCAACATAGGACTAACCAGAATAAGCTAAACATGCTCCCCATGCCAATCACAGAAGATGCCTACTTCCAGTTAGCTGCCCGCAGCTTCTTCAGGCCAGCAGCCTCCAGTCAGGGCGCACCTGAAGCCTCCTTTCTTCCCCACTACCACACTTTCCCACTCTCCTGCGTGCCTTTGAGTCTACCAAACACAAGTGACAGTGGCCGACTTCCTTTCTATAGCAAGAGCTAAATAAATAGCCTTTATTTCACTCATGGAGGTGGTCTTCACCTATTTCCACAGTTCCCTGAAGGTTTCCCCAAGCCAGTCTGCTCTGTCCATTGCCACAGACCCCAGGCTTTGCCCACGGGTGGATTCCCTTGTTGTTTGCTGCTTGTGATTGATGGAGTCAGCACTGACTTAGTAGAGGCCAGAACTTTGTCTGAACTCCATGTCCTTCATATTGTGTCCCTCGGCTATTTATTCCCAGTGTGGGGCCAGCATTTTGTTATTGATTCCCATTTCTTTGGCATTTTTGATAGAATTAGGTGGCCCTTTTAAATCTTTTATTCGTTCTCTTTTATGCTACTGTCGGGTGCTGTATAGTTTAAAAGCATCGTTCCTTATAAAAAAAGAGAATCGCGGGGTAGATAGAACAGAGGCACAGACCCTGTAACTCTGTTTTCAAGCCAGCTGCACAAACTAACAAGCATGCAGTCCTTCCAAATTGGTGTCCACCTGGACAAACTGTGCTTTGGGTCACCAGTAAAACTATATGAGGTTCTGCTCCTGTCTCAATTTTGTGTCCTGAGAGCTTGCTCTGATTCTGTGAGTGTTCTCTTCAGGTTCCTGCTTCCTGGGAGGTGCACATTGTCAGGTCCACATTTGGAGATGGCCAACTGTCACGGTGTGAGGGTCAGAGACACGAGTGCACAGTGCTATATTCTATCACCAGCTCTCATGGGTGGTCTAAGTCTACATCATCTCCACCACCAGGAAAAACTGCTTCTTATACATACTCTCATAACACTCCTAATTCTCGTACCTATCTTTCTAAATGCCATAAATACACCAAGGAAGATTCAGGTCTTCATGAGTCCCTTTAAGAAACATTGAATTGAACAATATTATTCATTTGAGAGACACTTTAGAAGAGAAGAGAAGGGATATGGGTACTCATGGACATAAAGATGGCAACAAAGGACATGGGAGACTACTGCAGGGGTGGCAACAAGGGTTGAAACGCAAACTGTGGGGTACTGTGTTCACTATCTGGGTGACAGGATCATTCATTTCCCAAACCTCAGCATCATGCAATATACCCAGGTTACAAACCTGTACATAAATCTAAACTAAAAGTTGAAATTTATTTTTTTAAACAAAGAAGGAAATAAGATTTCACAAGCCCAATGGGCAACATTTCTTGATTGATATGCAGAGTTTCCCAAACAAAATTCTGACTCAAATTTGTTTTAATAAAAGAATCTTTGGCCAAAGCTAATAAGCAGGTGGACAAATTTAAGCAGCCCAAGCTAGACTTCTTTTCCTAGTAAATCTGCCCCCTTTTTGTCCCCCCGTTGCCTCCCTATATTCAAATCTCCCTCTTTCTGCTGCTGCTTCTTCTCTCTCCTGTTCCTCTTCTTCCCTCTTCCCCTTGTCCGGACTCCCTACCTTTCCCTAACAACTCTTCGAATACTCCCAAAATGCCATTTTCTCTAAGGATTCATCCCTTCTATGAACCAGGTATGTGTCGAGTATAGAATTTAAACCTGGACCCTAGATTAAATAAGTGCCACAAATAAGGATTTCCCTACACCCAGAGAAGACCAGGAAGTATTCATAGAAAAATTTCAAACTCTTTTGGGTAACTCAGGGTTACCTGACCTATATAGACTTGTATACATGCTGGCTGAAATCTCAGATGCCAAATGCTGAATGGCAAAAGCTGATTAGGCTAACCTGCAAAGAGACTGAAAAGATCCCTCTTTCCACAATAAATCAGTCAAAAGGGGCCCAAAAGTAGAGCAAAGTCATCTAAAAAAACTATACCGAGATATTTTCAATGCAAATTGATTGAAACATAATTTGCTCTGCAAACAGAGAAAAGATACAATTAAGCCAGGTGCGGTGGCTCACACATGTAATCCCAGCACTTTGAGAGGCTGAGGTGGTCAGATCATGAAGTCAGGAGTTCGAGACCAGCCTGACCAAAATGGTGAAACTCCATCGCTATTAAAATACAAAAATTAGCTGGGTGTGGTGGTGCACACCTGTATTCCAAACTACTCAGGAGGCCGAGGCAGGAGAATTGCTTGAACCTGGGAGGCAGAGGTTGCAGTGAGCCAAGATTGTACCATTGTACTCCAGCCTGGGCGACAGAGCAAGACCCCATCTTGGGCGGCGGTGGGGGGCGGGGAGGGGAGGGAAGATGCAACTATAGAAGATTTGGGGGGTAGGCTATAAAATACCTTCTGAAAACATTTACAGGTTAAAGAAGGTGCCAATGTAAACAGTGGCCAATTCATCTCATTTTGTCAGGGGACTTAAAACTGAAATTAGAGACCTAATTCCAAAGCATAAATTAGAATGGGACAGAAGACCTTTATGTAGTCTACGACACCTGGCAAAACACTTTGAAGGAGCTTTAAAACAAAAATGAGACAGTCCCTCAATACATTTATGACCCTACAGATTGATCAGCTATTTGGTTCCCTTCCCAATGGGTCACCTTTTGACAAAGTCACTTGCAAATATCGTAAATAGGAGGGACACTGGAGAAGAAAGATAGCCCTAGCTGACAAAAGAAAACCCAAGACATAGAAAAATTCCATCATTCAGATCAATATGGGTGCTCTGAGAAAGGAAAAAGCACCCAATATACTGCTCGACCCTTAAACACTCAAGATAAATTACTTCTAAATAGAGATGGCTACTCATTAATTCCTGGTAGACAAGAGCCCTGCTCTTTCTACAACAACCCTCCATCCCTGCTCAAGCTCTTTACTTTTCCTCAGTGTAAACACACAACACAGGTGGTAGTATTTCAAATAACCCACATATTTTCTCTATCTCCTAGCCCTTCCCTGTAACCCTTGGGCAAAGAACATTTCTTCCTGCTCCATGATAGCACCCCCACAAATCTAATAGGGACTTACTCTGTAGATGGAACTATAATAGTGAATGTACAACAGAGAGACTATTTCTTGAGGTTGCAGAGGTCTCCTATAGTCATAAACCAATTGTGTCTGCTCTGCATATACTTTTTTCTTCTCCATTATATTTGATGCATATTTCAGAAGCTGACCTTGATGCCATACCTGATACTCTGTGGGCTGAAAATTCCACTGGCATAGGAAAAACAATTTGAGCAGAGCCTATTAAAGTTCAAGGAGATCCTACTGTTACCTAAATGTCCCTAATATCCTTTGAAGCCAGAAGCAAAGGAAGGGCTGAAACTTTTCATCTGAAAGCCTTAGTTGCAAAGATTTTCTCATACTCTGTATGAGCCCTGTAACACTCCCATCCTGCCAGTGCATGAACCAAATAGATGAAGATATCAGCTTTTTCTCCAGGCCTCCTGGCCACCAACAAAATTGTTATCCCTTGCTTTCCAGCAGTATCTAGCACAAATACCATCTTGCCATCAATTCTACCTCAAGTCACTTGCTTCACTTGCAACAGATTTCTGCTTTGCCTTTTTTAGTCTGCCTCTAGACTAGAAAAATCAGTATCTTTTGCTAGTTTCTGCTAAAAGCAAGGGATAGTGACTGACTCCCTTTGTATAGCAAGCCCTAAATAAATAACCTGTTTGTTCCCATTTGAATTCCTATTTTGTTTCTCATTCATTTCCACAACAGGAAACACATTTATATAAATTGAAGACTTTGTTAATTTCGCAACATAACATTGAAAAATATTTCTTTTACAATTATAATGCTTTATTACCCTAATTTCTGGATGTGTGGTATTAAGTAAAAAGAATACAGATAAGATATATTTTAAACTATTTACCTTAGAAAACACTAAAAGTAACCTAGATGAGAGTTGTGATTCTCCTAATAGCAAAGTAACTTATATTTTACTAACCTATCCACAATTATAACATTTATAGAACTGTGATAAAAATGTTTAAATACAATAATACTAGAAGGCACTCAAGGGGTTTACTGCAATTACAGTTGGAGAGTTCAACATTCTCCTTTAGATAAGTGATAGAACAAATAGTCAAAAAATCAGTAAAAATAAGGCCGGGAGTGGTGGCTTATGCATGTAATCCCAGCACTTTGGGAGGCCACGGCAGGCAGATCACTTGAGGTCAGGAGTTCGAGGCCAGCCTGACCAACATGATGAAACCCTGTCTCTACTAAAAATATAAAACTTAGTGGGGCATGGTAGTGGGCACCTCTAATATCAGCTACTCGGGAGGCTGAGGCAGAAGGATCAGTTGAACCCAGGAGGCAGAGGTTGCAATGAGCCGAGATTGCCTACTGCACTCCTCCCTGGGTGACATTCCAGCCCCGATGACAGAACCAGAAATATCATTTGACCCACCAATCCCATTACTGGGTATATACTGGGTATATATATCATTCTACTATAAAGACACATGCACACATACGCTTATTGTGGCACTGTTCTCAATAGTAAAGACATGGAACCAACCAAAGTGCCCATCAATGATAGACCTGATAAAGAAAATGTGGCACATATACACCATGGAATAAGATGCAGCCATAAAAAAAGATGAATTCATGTCTTTTGCAGGGACAAGGATGAAGCTGAAAACCGTCATTCTCAGCAAACTAACACAAGAACAGAAAACCAAACACCACATGTTCTCATTCATAAGTAGGAGTTGAACGAGAACACATGGACACAGGGACGGGAACATCATACACCAGGGCCTGTCAGGTGGTGATGGGGGGCTAGGGTAGAAATAGCATTAGGAGAAATACCTAATGTAGATGATGGGTTGATGGGTGCAGGAAACTACCATGGCATGTATATACGTATGTAACAAACCTGCATATTCTGCACATGTAACCCAGAACTTAAAGTATAATTTTAAAAAAAAGTTTTTTTAAAGATCCCATTCAGGATTTTCATAGGTAGAGATAGAAAAGCAATGCTTGGCTTTAAAACTTCAAAGGATAGGCTGACTCTCTTCCTAGGGGTTAATGCAGCTGGTGACTTTATGTTGTAGCCAATGCTCATTGACCATTCTGAAAGTCCTAGGGTCTTTAAGAATCAAGCTAAATCTACTGTATTTGTACTTTATAAATAGAACAACAGAGCCTGAATAACAGCACATTTCTTATAGCATGGTCTACTGAATATTTTAAGCCCATTGTTAAGACCTACAGTTCGAAAAAAAGATTACTTTCAAAATATTACTCATCACTCAAGAGCTCTGGTGGAGATATACAAGGAAATTAATGTTGTTTTCATGCCTGCTAACACAACATTCATTGGTTGGCCCCAGTGCCTATGGATCAGAAATATTTTTAACTTTCTAGTCTTATTATTTAAGCAATATATTTTGTAATGCTATAGCTTCCATAGATAGTAATTCCTCTGGTGGATCCTGGCAAATTACATTGGGAAGCTGGAAAGGATTAGTTTAAGTGCCATGAAGAACATTCATGTTTCGTGTGAGGAGATCAAACTATTAACATTTAAAAAGTTTGGAAGAAGTTAATTCCAACCCTCATGGATGACTTTGAGGAATTCAAGACTTCATTGGAGGAAGTAACTGCCGATGTGGTGGAAGTAGCAAGAGAACTAGAATTAGAAGTAGAACCTAAATATGTGACTAATTGCTGCAATCTCATTATAAAATTTGAACAGATGAAGAGTTGCTTTTTATGAATGAGCAAAGTAAGTGGTTTCTTGAGACATAGTCTACTTCTGGTAAAGATGCTGTGAACATTGTTAAAATGACAACAAAGGATTTAGAAAATTACCCCAACTTAGTTAATAAAGCAGATGCAAGTTTTGAGATTGACTCACATTTTTGACGAAGTTCTACTGTGGGTAAAATATTAAATACTATGACGTTTATAAAAAACAGTAAAGATAGAGAAACTTGAACAACACTATCAACTAAAGTAAAAATTATAGAACATGATACTCCAGAATGGTGGATTATACATTGTTTTAAAATGCCCTTGGGACATGTACAAAGATGGACTATACACTGGGCAATAAATCAAGTTTGAATGAATTCAAAAGACTGAATCATTCAAGTATGCTCTGTGACCAAATGAAATTCAAAAGACATCAATAACAGAAAGATACTGGAAAATTCTCAAATATTAGAAAATTAAACAACATAGTTCTAAATAAGCCTTAGATCAAAGAAGCAATGTTATCCATGGATCAAAAGAGCAATCTTAAGAAATAAAGAAAATACATTGAATAGAATTCTAAAGAAAACACAGCAAATCAAAATTTATGGGATGTAACTAAGCAATGTTTAGAGGGAAATTTACAGCTTTAATTGCTTGTATTAGAAAAGATGTTATAAAATCAACTGTATATCTACATACCTACCTCAAGCAACCAAAAACAAAGCAAATTCAACATAAAACAATCAGAAAGAAGAAAATAATAAAAAAATAAATTTAATAAAACAGAAAACAATATAGAAAAATCCAGGAATTCAAAACTAAAAGACTTTGAAAAGATGAATAAAATTGTCAACCACCCAACTAGGCTAATTGAGATTCATAGGGATGTGTCACCCTAGATCCTAAAGACATTAAAAGGATAATAAAAAAAGTGAACAATGTTATAAGAACAAATGAACAAATATTGAGGCTATCATCAATTATCAAAGTCGACACACAAAAAAGTAGAAAATCTGAATATATTATACCTACTGAAAGAAAACAAAATCATAATTTAAAACCTGCTGGCAAAGAAAACTGCAGGTTTAGATACCTTTGTTCATAAGTATTAAAAGAAGTATATAATGCCAATCTTATACAAACTCTTCCAGAAAATATAAAAGGAAAACATAGTTTTTAAAACATTGTATGAGGCCAGCATTATCCAGATACCAAAGTCGGAAAAATATATTACCAAAAAAGAAAAGTATAAGTAAGTATCTCTCACGATTATAGACACAAAAATCTTCAACATGTTAGTGTGGCAAATCCAGCAATATGTAAAGATAGTAATCATGATCAGGTAGATATTATCCCAGGACTGAAAAGTTGGGTTAATATTTCAAAAATTAATTAATATGATTATTCAAGTCAACAGACTAAAAGTGAAAAAAAATGCAGAAAATCTAAATATGCCAGAAAAAGGATTTGAAAAATTCAACACCCGTCAATGACTTATACAAAAAAGAAACGGAATTTTCTCAACTTGAATTTTTAAGAAAAGCTACAGAAAATCTGCAGCTAACATTATATATAATAAAAAGATTGAAACTTTTTCCACTAAGATCAAGACTAATGAAGAACATACACTTTGTTAATATCACTTTTATGAAACATTGTGCTGGAGATCCTAGTCTAAGCAATAAAGCAAGAAGAAGAATGAAGAAGTATATAGATTGGAAAGAAAAGTTTAAAACTGTTTTTATTCTCAAACAATATTATTAAGCACAGAGATAAATCCAAAACAATCTAAAACAAAAACTACTGTTAAAACTAAGTGAATTGAACAGTTGATTTGTTCAGGGAGTTACTACACATGAAAAGTCAACCAATAAATAAATTGCATTTATGAATTACAGCAACAAACAACTGCACAATAAAACAAAATTATAATTACAACAGCACAAAAACCTTGAAATACTTAGATATAAATTCAATAAAATATTTTAAGATTCATACACTGACACTTGAAAAATGTGTATGAAATAAAATAAAGAAAACCTGATTTAAAAAAGGTATATACTGCATTCACAGTATACATAGAAGGTTAATATCATTAAGCTATAAATTCTCTCCAAAAAATTTGATATAATGTCAATCAAAATCCCAACTTTTTTTTGGTAGAAGTTGGCAAACTGATTCTAAAACTTACATGGAATTTCAAAATATCTAGAATAGTAATAACAGTTTTGAAAAAATTAAAATAATGTCGGAGAGGCCAGGTGCAGTGGCTCACGCCTGTAATCCCAGCACTTTGGGAGGCCGAGGTGGGCAGATCACGAGGTCAGGAGATCGAGACCATCCCGGCTAACACAGTGAAACTGCGTCTCTACTAAAAATACAAAAAATTAGCCAGGCGTTGTGGCGGGAGCCTGTAGTCCCAGCTACTCAGGAGGCTGAAGCAGGAGAATGGCGTGAACCCAGGAGGCAGAGCTTGCAGTGAGCCGAGATCTGGCCACTGCACTCCAGCCTGGGTGACAGAGCGAGACTCCGTCTCAAAAAATAATAATAATAATAATGTCGGAGAACTTGTACTGCATGATTTCAACACAGCTACAAAAATTAATGTAGGATAGTAAATGCATAAAAGTAGCCATACAGATCAATGCAAGAGAATAGAGTCCATATATACACTGTATATAATGGCAGAACACATACTCTTTTAAAATGCTCTGTTCAGAGAGAAAGAGAGAGCTTTACACTTATACATACACTTGTTTTCAACAAACTTTTCAACAAAGTTGCTAAAGTAAGTCAATGAGAAAAGAGTTGAATTTTTAATAAAATATGCTATTAGCTGGTTCTTTTTTGTGAAATAAGAACTTCAACCATAATCATTACCTTATACATAAAATTAACTCAAAATGAATCATATACCTAGTAATAACTAAAACTATAAAATTTCTAGAAGAAAATGTAAAGTAAGATCTGTGTGACCTTGAGTTACACAAAGATTTTTTAAAGAGAACACCAAAGGCACTCAATATAAAAGAGAATAAATTTGATGAATTTGACTTAATCAAAATGTAAAGCTTCTGCTCTTAAAGTAACACTGTTGAGATAATGAAAATAGAAGACATATAATTAGAAGAAAATCTTTTCAGTGCATCTGTTTGACAAAGATTTTTATCCATAATATTTAAAGAACTCTTGGAATTCAATAAGAATGTAAATAAACCAATCAAAAATGGAGACAAATCTTGGAACAGACAAATCACAAAAGAAGATCCATGAACCTCCAATAAGTAATAGGAAAAGTTCTCCTCATGATGCGTTATCAAGGAATTTCAAATTAAAACTTCAATGACATACTGACTAGGAAAGCTTAAACTAAAAATGTTGACCTCACCAAGTGTTGTCAAGGATGTGGGACAACTGAAATTCTCATTTGTTGCTAACTTAAGTGTAAACTGTTAAAACCACTTTGGAGAAGAGTTTGGGAGCTTCATATAAAGTTATATTTAAAAATACACTTAACATACACAGTCATACCATGGTATACATGGGGGAATGGTTCAGGGACTCCCTGCAGATACCAAAATCCATGGATGCTCAAGTCCCTCATATAAATGGTGTAATATTTGCATATAACCTATTCGCATCCTCCCAAATACTTTAAATCATTTCTACATTACTTATAATGCCTTATGCAATGTAAATGCCATGTATGTAATTGTCATAGTGCATTCTTTTATATTTCTATTGTTGCTGTGGTGTTATTTTTCTTTTTTTAAAATATTTTTGAACTTTGATTGAATCAATGGATGCAGAGCCTGTAGATAGACAGGGATGACAAGGCAATAACCACTGGTATAAACAATTACATGGGTGAGTCCCTGAAACACTATGCTGAGCAAAAGAAGTCAGACACAAAAGAACACTTATTGTATGATTCCAGGTATAAAACAGCAAAACCAGTCAATGGTAATAGAAAACAGATCTGTGGTGACCTATAACCTGGTGAAGGGGACTGATTAAGAAGATGTAAGAGGAAACATTTTGCAGTGCTTGAAGTATATTTCTGTAGTAGTTGTGGTGTCATTCATGGCTGCATACAGTTGTCAAAATTCGTCAAAGTGTAGGCCTAAAATAGTGCATGTTTATATGAGTTGTGCTAAGAATTGTGAAGGATCTGAGATGTTATTCCAGTTACACTTTTGTACAATAGCTAGCTAGATGATGGTGATGATGATAATGATGATACACAGATGATTGATCAATCAATAGATAGATAGGGAAATGAAAAATGAAACACCTATGCTATTGTGTCTGGAATTGGTGGGTTCTTGGTCTCACTGACTTCAAGAATGAAGCCGCGGACCCTCGCGGTGAGTGTTACAGTTCTTAAAGATGGTGCGTTGGCCGGGCGCGGTGGCTCAAGCCTGTAATCCCAGCACTTTGGGAGGCCGAGACGGGCGGATCACGAGGTCAGGAGATCGAGACCATCCTGGCTAACACGGTGAAACCCCGTCTCTACTAAAAAAAATACAAAAAACTAGCCGGGCGAGGTGGCGGGCACCTGTAGTCCCAGCTACTCGGGAGGCTGAGGCAGGAGAATGGCGTGAACCCGGGAGGCGGAGCTTGCAGTGAGCTGACATCCGGCCACTGCACTCCAGCCTGGGCCACAGAGCGAGACTCCGTCTCAAAAAAAAAAAAAAAAAAAAAGATGGTGCGTCTAGAGTTTGTTCCTTCTGATGTTTGGACATGTTTGGAGTTTCTTCCTTCTGGAGGGTTTGTGGTCTTGCTGACTTCAGGAGTGAAGCTGCAGACCTTCGCGGTGAGTGTTACAGCTCTTAAGGCGGTGCTTCTGGAGTTGTTCGTTCCTCCCATCCGGAGTTGTTCATTCTTCCCAGTGGTTTTGTGGTCTCACTGGCCTCAGGAGTGAAGCTGCAGACCTTCACGGTGAGTGTCACAGCTCATAAAGGCAGTGCAGGCCCAAAGAGTGAGCAGCAGCAAGATTTATTGCAAAGAGCGAAAGAACAAAGCTTCCACAGTGTGTTATTTGAGATGATTTTCACAAACCTCTGTTGTTACCTATGTCCTGTTTATTGGCAATAAGAAGCCTGAACAGAGGGGACAGGCAGTACTCTTGGGAAGGGCAAATCTTATGCTTCTGAATCATAGTGTTCTCATCTATTAATATGATGGATCGGTGACTTTAATATACTTTAAGCTCTATCATATTATGGTTTTACATTTGGTATGTAAGTGATCTGTGAAAAGAATAAATGATTATGGGAATTCCCTTTTCCCATTGCACACCCTTTAATCTGCCTGGAGGCACAATTCTGTACATTGTGTCTTTGGAGTTCTCTTGGCAGCCAACTTTCAGTTGGGATGGGTCAGTGAGAGGCAGCAGCAAGAGACAGTTGTCCTGGAGAGAGAAAATGGATTGTTTTCCAAATTCTTACCCTGCTTGGTGCCACTTATTTGCCAGGAACTACATTCCTCCAGCTCCCACCAGGCAGCCCTCAGACCCAATTCCAGCTTTGCCTAGGGGAGGGTAACAGCTTCCTCCTCTGATAGTTGCTATGTGTTTCATCATCCCTTCATCCTGACTACATCTTCAAAAGCAGTCCTTTCATTGAAGTTTCTTTATTGAAACATCTGGAGTAAATTCTGTTTCCTGCTGCAACTCTGATTGATTAGAAAGGTCAAAAATCTAAGTCATTTGTATTCGATTTGGGAATATACTTTTAGTTGTATTTTTTTAAAAAATACATTGGTCTAATGTTTTAGGAATCCATACCACTTTAAAGACAAAATGTATCCAAACAGTGAACCTCTAATTCAGGAAAAACTATAAAAAGTTCCATTTAATCACCTGTTCAGTATTCCTTCCTGCTTCTCAGTCCAAACTCCCAGTAATCCATCTTGCAGACAAATGCAAAACAGTGGCAGAGATTTACCTGTGAGGCTGATGCACTTCTCAATTGGGAGTAATAATTAAATTTTTTGATTTAAAATGTTTCTCACTAGACAATTGACTGTATTATGTGGGAACACAGATACAAAACACTGAATTTTAGCTGCTTTAGGTATTATGCTCTGCTGAACTGTATTAATAGGAACTCGAAAGCAATATTTGTTTCATAGTATTCACAGTGGTCTGTGAATTGCACTGCAAAACGGAAAGTCTGAATTCAGTTCTTGCTTTTGAAATTAACTGTGTGATTAGGGCCAAAAGTTTTAGTCTCTTGGTGGTTTAACTTCCTGATCCATAAAAATTTATGCATTTATGCCAACTATTTTCAAAATAACTAAGAAACTCTTTGAGTGTTTAGGGAAAGAGTGAGTGTAGCTCTCCACTTAAATTTACAGTGGTGAAAATACACTTTCCAGATGACCCTCCTTCTCTCAGACATACTAAGAAACTGCCCTTGCTTTAAATACACTCCTGGTGGTATTGTGGGCTTGAGAAAGCTACATATTTATTTTCACTGAAATAATAATGTTCTTAGTGTTTCTCTCTTCTTTTATTCTTTTCTAAAATAGGCTAACTAGCACTTGGAACATAGATCTAAAGGTGAGGAAAATTAAACCAATTTTTCCTTTTACCCCAGATTAGTGCCAATATCTGTCCTTTGGGTGAAATGCCCAGGGGAATTTCTTATTCCATCAACTGTTCATTCACTTACTCCACAAATAGTTTTTGTGAGCTAATGGTGCTCTAGATCAAGGTGCTTTTCAGGAAATTAAAGTAGAAGTGATTTGTGAAAACAAAGTGCTTATGACCCAAGAAGTGATACCATAAAAGTAACAAAGTTTGCTGAAACTCAAGGCAGAATATGGAAAGCGCACTCAGGGAAATTAGAAGCAAACAAGTGTGAATATTTAGGGAAAGGAAACAGTACAATCACTTGTGTCTCAGGGCAAACTTACGGCAGGGTTTGAGGAGGACCTCGCTGGGTAGGTGGGGTTGCAAGAGGCTCTGCAGAGGACCTATTTCCTCTCTGGAATTGTTCTACTTGCTATAACACAGCAAAATATAATGAAAGCCCTTGTAAACTTCAAGTACTAAACAAGTGTTAGATTATCATCAATATTACATATTAATTTTCAAAAGCATCTTTCCAAAAATATACCATCGTTAAAATAATGTTGTAATGTCTTCATGAAACAAATCAAAATTTATTGAAATCAGTAATAGAGTTTTGGCATGGCTTGCTCCAGTGTACAAGGAAAATGATCACCTATCATTTTCAAGCTCTTCTGTACTCTTGACTCTACAAATGGCTACATTTGTGGTTCTCAAAATGTGCACCAAGGCATACAGTGTATTACAGTGGACTCACAGTGGTACTATGGGATATTCTCCATTTTTGAGGGAAACACGCAGTACTTGAGAACTGCTGGACCTCGTGCAAACTACTAGTTCAAGTAAGTTCACAGTTTCAATATGAGATCGCACCACATTTTTTTTTTAGATAACATTGTCTTTGCCAAACTGGATTTTCTGCAATTGCTGAGAAAGCAAGTACTGCACACAAATCAACACAGAACGGAAAGTGAGACTGGGAGTGTCCAATCTGATTCCAATGTTTGAGAAGCTGTGTGGTGTCCAACAGGTGACCAATGTTCCATTAGCAAGAAATTGGAGTCATTTAAGAATTTTCAAAAATATGTTATTTTTCCTTTCAGTTTATTTTTTCAAATGGCTAAGTCATCCAGACATAAATAAACTTACTGAACCTAACTACTCACTAAGTAGAAATGTTGAGTATTTCTTTTGGCCTAGGAGATCCATAGAAAAATGATGGGAACACACCATGAACAAAGAAAGTTTGAAGCCCTCTAGCATAGGTGGCTGTCAAGAAGTTCACTCTGAAGAGTGGCAGCATTTGAGCCCAAATGTGTAGGAAGGAGAGGTCAAATGGAAAAGATAGCGCAGGCACAGCTGGGCCATATCTTAGCTTTACCCGGGAAAGACCAGTCCTGAAAACGATCATACAATCCCAGATACAATGGTTTAAACCAGTCTTTCATTTTTTGCTCCTTTTAAAATTGAAACAAGTCAAATTCATTTCTTCTTTCTAAAGCAAATAAGGAACACCATACCCTAATGTATGTTTTTACTACCCAAACACCTTTCCTGAAAAGGAAAGAAGAAATGGTAAAATATCTTCAAATATATATAGTATTTGGGTTTATGTTTCCAGTCTTGGTACTGTTTGCCAGATCTGGGAGAAGAGTACACAGAAGCTTTCATCCTACATATCTAAATATTTAAAAGATATAAATCAAGCTATACAACCATTAAAATTTATTCTATCCTCTTACTATGAAAAATAATGCCTTCATAATGACCTGGGGGGCCATGTCCTAAATTCCAAAAGTCGCTGGAGGCCCACTCAGGAATATGGCACAGTAAGGAAAGCCTGCAACACACAGCCACACAGCTCTTCCTGCCCTGGCAATAGCCAACACCTGCTCCATTGCACGTGGTCTCCTACAGCACCAGGGGCCTCACAGCAGATGTGGACACCCCAACTGGTTTCCACTCTCAGTCTTACCACTGCAAACAGCTACCCTTGGTAGCCACTCAAACCCGGGCATGAACACCCACAGCATAGCCTACCCTTAAGAAAATGGTTCCCAGGGAGGTACTGCACAGGCCCTGTAAGTGATCTTAGGCTGTCTGGGCAGGAGACACCATGGTGTGGTCTAGAAGGGAGGGAGCAAAGACTACTGGGGAAAACAACCCATGGCTCTACAGACTTCTCATCCCATAGGAAGAGTTGTAGCCAGTAAAGAGCCAGAGCGGGGTCTCCTAAAGTCAGAGTGCAAGGCAGGAACCCCTTTTGCCAGGGCCTAAGGATGATGCTAAAATTTGCATACTTCATGGCACTCTTTAGGATGTTTAAAAATTTTATTCCCAGATACAAGCCTCTTCCTTCCTAATCACTTCCTGTCAGAAGAGTGAGTGCTCTTGCTTGCATGCATTTTCATTTTTAACAGGCAGAAAATACAAAATAAATTTGGCAACAGGCAGAACTTGCCATTCTGTTCCTGCGATATTTCTGGCATCCCTGCGGTGAAAGATGTATACCAAATCAGCACTTTAGTCAGCGTGCCTCATTCACAGGGCAGCTCACCTGTCGACCCACAGGAATACTCTATGCCTCCAACAGAGTCAAGGAGATGGGCAAATGTGGAAATTCCAGAAATGTCTTAGACCCCAGGAGGACAATTTGAGCAAAGGTATTTCTATCCAGTACTAAAAATTCCAGTGGTACTGACTGCAGCTTGGAGCAATATCCTCCTCCTTAATGTGTTCATTAAGTTACCCATTAATGAGTCACCCATTAAGACATTTGACAAATACATAATGTGAGCCTGCCACATGGCTAGGCACTGTGAATTGTGAATATAAGATGAAATAAACAAAGCTTACTGGTCTTTTCTTCCTACCTGCTTATAGATAGGGTAGTGATTCTGATCTCTCCAGTCTTGTAAAGGTGAGATATTTTCCTTGTTAGTCTCAGTTTATGACTTCATAGCATTTCCTACTTTAAATGTTGTTTTGAAATTCAAAGTCATTTTAACTGCAAAGATGATATATATTTAATACAGAATATTGGGAAATTACATATACATAAGCGCCAAGAAGAAATTAAGACTCATAAAATTATGGCATGTCTCCCTTTTCTATATATTTCAACTTCTTCCTCATTTGCTGTATTTAGTCTTCCTGCAAATGCTAATATTAAAAAGGAGGGCCCCCAGACTTTGATCAACAAGTAGAATAACCTCTTCTTCCTTCTGTGACCCACTTTGCAAGTTCTCAGTCCTTCTTCCATAATTGAACTAATGATATTTTCTTAGGGCTTGACTTAAGCCCTTGTGGCTTTTGTCACAAGGCAACTTTTTTTTTTCATAAAAAATGAAAAGATGCAGTTGAAATATAGAGACAGAGAGAAAACATGCAGATTAACTGAGAGCCCAGCAGTAAGAGAGACTCATTGGCTTAAAGCCCTACTTGCTAGACCTAAGCATTTATCCCTGATTCCATCTGAAGTGACCATTAAGGGAAACCAAAATCAAAGTTAGAAATGTGTTGATAAGAAGCCTGACTCTAATGTTAAAATAATGATAATGGGGAAGACATGGAGTGTTTTGAGAAAAAATATTAGTTAATATGGTAAAGCCATGAAGACAAACGCTGAATGCTCCCTGAGCCAGACATCTCATGAGTCTTCACATGTTTTGGGAAACTCTCTCAAACAGTGTTTTTCCTCTGTTCTCACACCACAACAGTCAGCAACACAGACTTCTGTGACCAAACATATGTTGTGGATATCTCTGTCAGAGGCATTTGAACCAGAGCAACTCCATCTCGAATAGGGGCTGGGTAAAATAAGGCTGAGACCTGTTGGGCTGCATTCCCAGGAGTTTACAGCATTGTAAGTCACAGGATGAGACAGTAGGTTGGCAGAAGATACAGGTTAAAGATCTTGCTGACAAAACAGGTTGCAGTAAAGAAGTCAGCTAAAACCCAGCAAAATCAAGATGGTGACAAGAGTGACCTCTGGTTGTCCTCACTGCTACGCTGCTGCCAGCACCATGACAGCCTACAAATGCCATGGCAACGTCAGGAAGTTACCCTATGTGCTCTAAAAAGGGGAGGCATGAATAATCTGCTTCTTGTTTAGCATATAATAAGAAATAACCATAAAAATGGGTAACCAGCTACCCTTGGGACTGCTTGGCCTATGGAGTAGCCATTCTTTTATTTCTTTACCTCCTTAATAACTTGTTTTCACTTTATGACTTGCCCTGAATTCTTTCTTGTACAAAATCCAAGAATCCTCTCTTGGGGTCTGAATCTGGACCCCTTTCCAGTAACATCTCTACCACCAAGTGAACAGCCAGTTCACTTGCAGCAGACACCAACTGGTGACCTCCGATTCAGTTCCAACAGTGTCAACCTGGAAATAGAATCAGATCCCAAGGTTGAAGTCTCAGTCCGCAACACTTCCCAAGACCCAGATGCCATCTCAAGTCTGGGTCTCCAGAGCTTCTGACCAACTGACTTCAAGTTGGGGTACCCATGACCCCCTCTTTGGATTTGATTAGTTTGCTGGAGTGGCTCACAGAACACAG
Source organism: Theropithecus gelada (assembly GCF_003255815.1). Lineage (NCBI taxonomy): Eukaryota > Metazoa > Chordata > Mammalia > Primates > Cercopithecidae > Theropithecus > Theropithecus gelada. Next base: position 8,491,520 of record NC_037686.1, on the reverse strand, counting down.
AGAAACACATGTACCAGTTTATTATAAAGGATATTACCAAGGATACAAATGAAGAGATGTGTAGGGCGAGGTACGGGGGAAGGGGCATGGAGCTTCCATGCTCTCCCTGGGCACCACCCTCCAAGAACCTACATGTATTCAGCTGTCCTGAAGCTCTCCAACCCAGTCCTCTTGAGTTTTTATGGAAGCTTCATGGCAGCAGCCTTCCTTCCCCCAGGGTATAGGGTGGAACCCTCTCTCGGGAGGGTCTTATGACCCACAGTAGAAAGGTGAGAGAAGAGTAGAGTCCTGCCTTGGAGCATTGTGTGTGTGTGTGTGTGTGTGTGTGTGTAATCATATATATGTGTGTGTGTATATATATAAAATCACATATATGTGTGTGTATATATATAAAATCATATATATGTATATATGATTCCTGGCTCATAACTCCCACATTCTCTGTTATGTGCATATATATATCAAAACACCGCAATACAGCTACAAGCTGATATTACCTATCCTGTTTTAAGACAAATTTCTACTAATTACCACGATTATCACTGTGAAGTTATTGCATAATCGCACTCTTTCATAGTTTCCTTTACTGTTTGGAGACACCCAAATGAACATTTTAGATTCTTTAGCCACCTTTCATTTTATATTATAAAGAAACATCAAAAAATAAATTTCTTCCTACAACTGTGGTCACATCGTTTATTATTCTCCTGGCAAAGAAACAATCATTAAATACAGTCTGCTATATTGTGAATTACCTATTTTTATTGATTACTTACTTTTTGTTGTTGTTGTGTCTTTTGTTTTGTTGGTATAGCTTTCGAAAAACACTTTGGAATGTAAAAAGAGGGAATACTATACCAATTGCCTCCTAACCTATTTTTTTTTTAAGTTTGGATAAAAGAGGGGTCTTTGGAATGGTGATTACGCAAGGTGAGTCAAACAGCAAGAACTGATCTTTGTGCCTTCAGCGTCACAACACTGAATGGCTGACACAGATTCCAGGAATCATTGTTAGGTATAAACCTAAGGCAGTCCTGGGTATCAGGCTGGATGTCAATGTCAGCTCACTAATTATAACAGTGTTAGGTTACAAGGGTATATTTGCCTATAAGGGAAGCCTGCAGGGGTATGTTAACTCAATTTTCTAATCTACCTGGTAGTTACGTTTCCCATTTTAAATTAGTAGATTGGGATGTTTCTTTTTTCTATCCAGAATCTGCACATTTTGATTTAGTGAGTCAGGCCAACTGTAAGCAGAAACAAGCCTGACTGTCTATTATCAGACACTATGCCATAATGACCAGGACTACCAAATGTGAGCTTGAACCCTGGTGAAAAAACCCAACACCCCTCTCCTTCTCCCTAGCAAGAGATCCATTAAACCCTAACAGGAGACTTGCATGGATATGCAGTGTGGGTGAGTCCCAGACTACCTCCTGATGCTCAGCTGGCTCATACATACAACTTGCCCCTCCTATGGCCCTGTGATGATCCCACATGGGTGCAGTGATTCTGTAGGGACATTCTTGAATATTCTGCAGGCCCGCTTCCATGATGCCTTCATTTCAAGCTTCATTATTACTATAAAGTTATCAAAATATATTGTGATTTTATTTTTGTATTGTTATTTGGTGTTTTTTTCCAAATACATTTCTCTTGAGAGAAGGATCTAGAATTTCAATCCTAATTTAGCATCTAAGATAAGTATACCACATTCATAAGTGACAAGCTGTTTTTTGAACAATTGCCTTCCAAAAAAGAAGGGGTTAACCTGCTCCAAGTATCACCAACATTAATTACAATGATGTCAGAAAAGTAGGCAGAAGAATGCTTCTCTCATGCTAAATGTCAGGAAGATACATCACAGTATTAAAAAGCTAAAAGGCAGAGACCTGATTTGTACAGTAGTAGAAGTGAATGAACATTGGCAACATTTATTCACCATTTATTATATAAAGTCCTGAAAATCCTGCCTGCCTTGAGTTTCTAGACACAAATCTTGCCAGAATTTTGGAAGTTCCAGATTCATCTTACTTATAGTGATCATCAGCTAATGCGAAATTATACAGACAATACAATCTTATTTTGCTGCCTTAACGTTGACGTTGAGAGAGCAGTGGTGAAAATGTGAGATTTAAATCCACATTAGTGTCTGTGAGTCTTTAAACACATAGTGAAGTTATTTTAGATTTTACTCCAGAACTTAAATGTTCCTATCATTCAAAAGTGCACACGAATGCCACTTGAAGTTATATTTGGATCTTAAACCATGGAAACCTTGGGGCCCAGGAGACAGAGGGTAGAGATTTAGGGAATGCTGTGGTGTCCCACCCAGATCCTTTCCAGGATAGGAGCCCCCAAATCTCTATAATTGGCAGTGTGCACAGACACAACCCTCAGCTGGGACCCTCTCTGGCACCTACCCTGGATTAGAGATGCCTCCTTTAAGGTCACAGCCCCTTGTGTAGAAAGCTGCCATTCAAGGAGTGGCCTATGCAGGGGTGTAAAGTTGCCCACTTCTCACCTTATTTGGAGGACCACCCCAGCTGTAGGGCTCTGGAGAGGATCAAATGAGGCCTTTGGTGCAAGTGGATCTCCATCCAGCCCTGCTTCTTGAGCTGCCCTGTAGGTGATGATCACAAGGGCATTCCTAGTAAACCTCCTGCATCCTAGAGAAATGACCAGTGACAAGACATAAGGGTTCCATGACAGAGAAAGAATGTGTGTGCCTTCGTGTCTCTTTTTATAATGTGATCCTGTCCTTGTTTGCTAGGGCTGTTATAGCAAAATACTGCAGACTCAGTGGCTTAAGCAACTAACATTTATTCATCACATTTCTGGAGGTTGGAACTCTGAGAACAGGGTATCGGCATGGTCTGGTTCTGGTGAGGGCTCTTTTCCTAACTTGCAGACAGCTACCTTCTTGCTGTGTGCTCACATGGCCTTTCCCAAGTGCATGCTGGTGGAGAGAGAGAGAGAGAGTGCACTGCCAGGAGTTTCTACTCTAAAGGCACTAGTCCCATTATGAGGCCCCCTTCCTCATGACCTCATCTAAACCACGTTACCTCCCGAAGAGCCCATCTACAAATACAATCACATTTGGGTTAGGGTTTCAACTTACGAATATGGGGAGATACAATCATTCTATCCATAATAGATCCTGACTTTCTATCCCTGCAGATAGAGTTAATCTTCCCTCACTGAAGTACAGATTGGGAAAAATTATATGCAGTGGTTCAAAGCTACAGACGTGTGTGTGTGTGTGTATGTGTGTGTGTGTGTGTGTAATCCTGAGTCCACAGTGTTTGAATGTTGTAAACTTAGCAAGTTACTTAACTCTCTGTGTCCAATTTCCTTACCAGTAAAATGAGGATGGTAATAATAGCATCTGCTATTAAAGAGTGTTGTAAAAATGTAAGCAGTAGGCACAGAGCATAGTTTTTTCGTTTAAATCAGTATGACTGTTGTATAGTCTTATGTTTGGACATTTAAAAGTTTTGGTATGTAATGAAATTTGTCTCCCACATCTCCCCTTTCCAGTGTGAAGGTACTGAGGATGGCGGCTGAGTCTTAGGTGACTCTGCATCTCCACTCCCTAGTACCATGACTGATAGTGAGCACCGAAGAGCCATTTGTGGAATTAATTCAAAAGGTCTGGAGAAACTTCAAATAATTACAGGCTATGAATGAATTTTAAGATTTGCTGAATACCAAACTAAATAGGCGGTAAATCAAAAAGGCCATTGCTTAGAAATGACTGAATACATATTTTTGTTTGTTAATTTCCATTCACAAACACTTATTTTATTCATAACTCATTTACATCATCAGCCTGCCTATTTTGTTGGTATGCAAGATTAAAACCTTGATGCCCTGGCATGTTTGTTCCAACACAGGCAAAGTATGGCAAATGCTCTTTGTAACACAAATCATGAAAGCTAATTGGTTTTAATAATGTGTTCAGGTAGGCAAACCACAAAGTTCCATGAGTGCTTATTACATCAGTCATAGCTTAAAAGATAATACAGAGATTTTGAAATATGGTTTGTCATGAGTTCCCTTCCCACATCCACCTCCACTCTCTACTGTCTGTTCTACCCTCTGGTCTGAAACTTTCTGAATTTTAATCTCACTCTGAGGCATTTCCATGACTCGTGTTTATCATCATCCAAAGTCTTGTAAGTCTACTTTACTCGAGTCCGGCCTATGTGTGCTCTAGGCTCTATTAACTACAATTAGATCCCAGAGAACTTTATATAAATAAATAGGAAGCAAAATCAACTTAGGCATTTTTAACCTCACTTTTGTGTATTTGTCATATGTAAAAAAGACAAAAATTATGCAAAATTCCTTCATTCACTGTTAACATTTTGCATACTTCCAGACAAGATCAGATAAAGTTCTTTTTTTTTTTTTGGAAGCAGCAGCAACAATCCTTGCTTATGTAAACAAACCCCAAAATTTCATTGACTGTTGCTGGAATTATTCAGATAATCAAAGGAAATGCCGAGCTGCCAGGCTTCAGGGAAGCACTGTTCAACACTGCTTAAATCTGATTACCAGAAAATATGGACTCTCCAGGGGTCAGCTGTCTTTACTGTGGCTCAATTCCAACAATGTCCAGGCTTCGGGGAATGGCTTTTGGTTTCAGTTTCTGAGAAAGAGAGTTTGGCCACTGTGGGCTGCATGATCTTCCCTGGATAAATCAGCACAAGCTAGGAAGGTAGGTGATGGTCCTAGACAGGTGAGACTTATCTGTACTCACTCCTACACCCAGTGGGTCAAGAACCCCAGTCAGGGGCTCTGATTGAAATCCTCACGTAGAGTTGTGAGGCAAAGTGAAGGATGGAACGTTGTCTCCACAAGGCACAGGGGCTGTTTCCCAAGTAAAGGAGGATATGCAGGGAATACAAAGAAGAAATATCCACTATACTCACTTTACCATGTGTGTATGCAAATCTAAAGATGTATTTATATTTTTAGAATGAAAATCTCTGCACACAGTTAGATAATATGCCTTTTTCACTGAAAGTTATACTGTGGCTATATTTTCATTTATAACCAAGTGGTTCAAATGTGGACTTTGGAGCCAGATTCCCTGGATTAAAATCTAGGCTCTGCCCCTTCATATCTTGGGTAAGATACTTAACCTCTCTATGCCTCAGTTTTCTCATTGGCAAAATAGGGATAATATCCCTCTCATGGAAAGATTATGAAGATTAAAAAAATCGATATGCAAAAAGGGCTTGGGATAATGTTTGGCAAGTGATAATGAATTTGTCTTTGCGATTTCTCACTGACATAATCATCAGTGAGAAAATTATGGCAGTTGGGGAGACCTGATGTAGCCTATCTCCCTCTTGCCTTCAAGTAGGCAAGCTAACTTGGAAGACATTTAACTTAGTTTAAATGATACTAGCCCTTCCCCAAAACTCAAGTACCTTAGTAAACCTAATGAGAGACCACCAGCCTATGGGGAGGTGAGGAGCCTAAATTACACTAAGGTGTAGACTAGGCACAAAACATGCAACTTCCTCAATGAGTACTGCAGATAACAACACTATTATAGATTGGCCTTTTGATGTATCTTTTCAGGTTTTTTGCATGTCTGACACCCATGGCTCCATCTGGACCCACCCAGAAGCAACTCAGCACAAGAGCTCAGTTTCAATTCCCTAGGAGTTCATCTCCAACCCAACCAATCAGCAGCAAGCACCCATTGCACAGCCATCCCACCCATTCCCCCGAATTACCTTTGAAAAACCCCTTAGTAGGAGCCTTAACTGAGGTCTATTTGAGTAATAAGTCCGTCTCCTGTACGGAGTGGCCCACCCATGTCCATCAAATTCTGTCCCTACTGCAGTGCACTCGTCTTTGTGCATGGTCAGGAAGAACTCACCAGGGTTACAATAATTTCTAAAAAGTTATCTTCTGCCAGGCGCGGTGGCTCATGCCTGTAATTCCAGCACTTTGGGAGGCTGAGAAGGGTGGATCACGAGGTCAGGAGATCGAGACCATCTTGGCTAACACGGTGAAAGCCCATCTCTACTAAAAATGCAATAAATTAGCTGGGCGTGGTGGCGGGCGCCTGTGGTCCCAGCTACTGGGGAGGCTGAGGCAGGAGAATGGCGTGAACCCGGGAGGCGGAGCTTGCAGTGAGCCAAGATCAGGCCACCACACTCCAGCCTGGGAGACAGAGCCAGACTCCGTCTCAAAAAAAAAGAAAAAAAAAAAAAAAGGCCGGTTGCGGTGGCTCACGCCTGTAGTCCCAGCACTTTGGGAGGCGGAGGCGGGCGGATCATGAAGTCAGGAATCCAGACCATCTTGGTTAATATGGTGAAACCCCGTCTCTACTAAAAATACAAAAAAATAGCCGGGCGTGGTGGCGGCGCCTTTAGTCCCAGCTACTCGGAAGGTTGAGGCAGGAGAATGGCGTGAACCGACGAGGCGGAGCTTGCAGTGAGCCGAGATCGCACCACTGCACTCCAGCCTGGGCAAGAGTGAGACTCCATGTAAAAAAAAAAAAAGAAGAAGAAAAGAAATAGATTGGTTTGGTTCAGAAAGGCGGAAGAACTCAAAGTGGGGGGTTGCGCCCGGCCCCTCAAACCAATGTATTTCTTAAATGTATTTGATTGATGTCTCATGCCTCCCTAAAATATATAAAACCAAGATATACCCCGACCGCCTTGGGCACACGTTCTTAGGACCTCCTATGGGCTGTGTCAGGGGCTGTGGTCACTCATATTTGGCTCAGAGTAAGTCTTTTCAAATATTTCACAGAGATTGACTCTTTTTGTCAACAATACATACATCCTTAGAATTTTTTTCTGATAATTTCACTTTTAAAGTGATATTACACTTATTTTCTGTATTCTTTTCCAGAATGAAATAGTAACTGAATAATTGTCATATTCACCTTCAAGAATGCTGTACCAATTTCTACTCCCCATCAACGTATTAATTTTATGCATGTTAATCTTACCGTATGTATCACCAATCTAACCATATATATATTACCAATATTCTAAACCTTTGGCAGCCTCCTAGGAAACATATATATCATTGTTTTTGCTATAGCACTTCTGACAAGTCATCTAGCTCCTGCTGACTGCTTCCATCCACGGAGAGCTCTTTCCACCCATTAAGGGACAACCCTTACAGTTAGCAAGTCATACTTCCTTATGCTGAGCCAAAATCTGCCTGTTGAACTTTCCTGAGCATTCCTGTTCCAAGTTAATTTGTCTTTTTGCCACTCTTTCAGTCAGCATTGATGCAGGGATGCAGCTATTTCCTATTGTAAATGGGGGTTATGGGGTTAAAGACAGCTGGGGGAACAAGAAAGAGTGGAGGGTCTCAAGAACTCAGCTCCATGTTGCTGGCGCTCAGACCATAATGAGAGGTCATTGCCAGGTTGTATTAGTGCTTTTCAGGGGGAGAAATAAGGCCGATTCTGGAAATGCTGAAGCCAAGTGGCTGCCAAGTCAATGGTCATTGCTGGAGTGACACTGATGGGAACAGGAAAAATGGGAAGGAACTTAATTCTCCACTCTTTCTACGTTCTAATCTCCTCCAATAGTGTCTTCTATTGGCAGAACTTAACCCAAAGTCAGCTAGCAAGGGTGTCTGGGAAGTAGTTTGCAGAGGCCCAGCCTCAGTGTCCAATGTTACAGAAAAAAGTGAGCTAGGAAACAAAACTACCTCACCCACTCATTCCTCCTTCCTCTTTTAAAATTATTCCAGAATTCATAGCAATAATTTATCCGTTATTTCTATTATTATTATAGTGGTAACAGATTATGAACCTTAGGATACAAAACCAAGCAAATTAGAAATGACTTTAACCTCAGTTTTCCAGTTATATGACTCAGGGCCAATTTTGGACATACAGTATATCTGACATAGGAGGTATTAAGGTGCAGGAAACTCTGGTGTTGCAGGAAAGCATTTTACTGTGTATTCTTCTCGCAATACCACCTGCTTCCTTCTGCAACTCAGCTAGCTGAGCTGATAACTGACTGACTCAGACGCATTGAAATAGTTTAGAAGTAATCACAGACAGACTCTTACATCCTAAAGAACAAGCCTCGCTCTCTTAACATCTGCTAGCTCTACTGCTTTACTTTTTTGCATGGTTCCTTTCTTTAAAAACAACACAGAAGACAAAAGGAATTGCTACAACAAGTACAAGTGGGAATACATGATGTAATTGCATCAGTGTGGTGGTGTGGCTGTTTCTGTGAACATACTAGAATAAAAGGAGGACATGGAAAGCTTAGCTTCTGGGGGCTGATTTTGGAAATGATTCAACGTTTGATTGAGAGCCAGTTACCTTCAATCATCTTTCATTCAAGATCTTAGTTTTCCCATCTATCACTTGGGTAATTCTTTCTACATAAGTCCTTTGAGATCCTGGGAGAAAGTAGAGTGAGTCCAAAGGGTTTTTAATGAATGTGTGTTTAAAATATTGCAGCTGACAAGTGTGGCGATAAAGGTTGCTTTAGGCACCCCGGTGCCTGTCGATTTCTTCTCCATTTTGGTGCGTACTCAAAAGAACCTAATGCCAAGTGATGGAAACCATTCTTCCTGCATTACTACCATCTGTTTCCTTGGCATGCACTACAGACAGCTGAGTTGCCAGCTTTCAAGCTGTTTATTGGTGTGTCACATGGAGGAGTTATTGATGAACTAACTGGGTCTCTTGAAAACTGGACATTTTTGTTTCTCTTTGAAATGTTTGTTCAATATCACACAATTTTTTTTACAGGATGTTCAATAGGCATTTATTCAATGATTTTGCTGAGCTCTGACAACAGGGCAGTTTTATAATCATGGATGGATATTTGAAAAACTTCACACTTGTGTCAACCTTCAAGTAAGCTATAGATGGCCCTAGAAGAGTACGACAACAAGGAAAATGAAATGGTCAAGTGGAAAGAAGGATTACCCCATGAGTAAAAACTGAGAAGGTCTATCCTCAAGTGTGCAGTCATGGAAGTAGAGAGATGTAATTTAAATTTATATTGTCATGAAGTTTGTGATAGAAGGAGGATGCTGGGAAAGTTGGAAAGAAATAAATTTAAAATACATAAAATGGAGTCTGTCTTTGCATACTGGGAATTAAGCCGAAGATTTCTGTTACCTAAAATATCCAAAAATGGCAGAAGCTGAATTCCAAATGGTGCATTAATAACATATATAGGTTGGGCGCGGTGGCTCACGCCTGTGATCCCAGCACTTTGGGAGGCTGAGGCGGGCACATCACAAGGTCAAGAGATGGAGACCATCCTGGCCAACATGATGAAACCCCGTCTCTACTAACAATACAAAAATTAGCTGGGCATGGTGGTGCACACCTGTAGTCCCAGCTACTTGGGAGGTTGAGGCAGGAGAATCTCTTAAACCCAGGAGGCAGAGGTTGCAGTGAGCTGAGATTATGCCACCGCACTCCAGCCTGGCAACAGAGTGAGACTCTATTTCAAAGAAAATAAAAAATTAAAAAATAAATAACATATGTTTGTGTGTTTGTATACATATATAGATACATACATACATAGTCATGTAAGTATTAGAGAAGAGAAATCCAAGCTATTTGGGCAAACCTCTAATCTCAAAGGTAAATACCAAATAGATCAAAAGATCATTTACAAAATGTCCTTTAAGTTCACTATAACAGCAGAATATTAGACCAGATGCAACACAGGTGCAAATGATTAGTATTTCTTATTTTATCCAATGCTTGGCTGAGCTAAGCCCTGTTACCAAATGCTGTTGAAAATACAGAGATTCAGCAAATAAGTAAGTTTCTAGTCCTCAAGGAGTTTATAATCAATTGGAGACGAACAGATATAAAGGTGCACATGTGCATTATATATAAACACATACATATATCAGATATATTTACCATTAAATACTCTAATAAAGGATGAAAGTTACAAAAAATAATTACAAAGTCAAATGAGTATTCAGAGAAGGTGGCTATTGTACTTAGTTAAAGGGAATAGGAAATACTTCTTGGAAGAGGTATTGTTTGACCTAGATCTTAATGAATTAGTTGAATTCAGTCACCAGACTGAGGAATATTTCATTTCAAAAGAAACATCAGTGAAGCATGAGGAAACCTGGAATTATATCTGAGAATAATGAAATATCCTAACTGCCTAGAATTTTAAGTGCTTTGAGGATGAATAGTGGTGTATGATACTAAAATGACATTTGATGTCAGTTCATGAAAGATTTTTGAATAATATTGTTGGGGCCCACAAATTGATACCCCCAAATACGGCACTTTGACATACTGAACTATAGAGGCAAGCTCAAAGTCTCTCTGACCTTCCCCCACCTCCTGCCTCTCAACCCTTTATCTCTCTCAAAGCACAGGATGAGGCTGTTCCTGAAGTTCTCTTATCTACCTAGAAACTGGACTTGCCAAAGAGGAACAGTATTGCCTTGAATTCTTTCCCTGAAATTTCATTAACCAGAGAAGATTAAATCTAATATCACAGAAAAGAGATGGAAATTGAGCCCTATACCTAAGGCTCAGGCACACTTTGTCCTGAACTATCGTTTGTTCTCTGGACTGTTTAATTTACAAAGAGAATCATTTACAAGCTAATTTCTGTCTCCTGGGTCATTCAATTTCCCTAAAAATTCTTTATTACCCATCAAAATTGCCACATTTTCCTCATCTCCCCTTTGCCTATGAAGAAAGATATATAAGCATGTGAACCTCATTGTGTGATTGGGTTATCGTTTTCCTGTGACCCCACCCCACCATGCTTATGCATGTTAAATGAATTTGTATGCTTTATTCTCCTATTAGTTCCCCTATTGCCAGTTTATTTCCAGTGAGCCTTCAGAAGGCAGAGGGGAACATTTCCCCCTTTACCTCTACATCCTAAGGAGTTTAAACTTTAAAGGTTTGGGGAAAAGAATAATGAGATCAGATTTATACAATCAATTGAAAGAGAAACTAGAGATAGGGAAGACAAGTCCAGGGCAGTGACGGTAGTCTCTGATTTTGAAATGTTATTGATAGAAAACACTCAAATCTGTATGAGTCAATTTTCATACTGCTATAAAGAACTACCTGAGACTGAGTGATTTATGAAAGAATGAGGTTTAATTGACTCAGTTCTACATGGCTGGGGAGGTTTCAGGAAACTTACAATCATGGCGGAAGACAAAAGGGAAGCAGGCACTTTCTTCTCAAGGCAGCAGAAGAGAGAGAATAAAAGGGTAAGTACCACTTTTAAACCACCAGATCTTCTGAAAACTCACTCACTATCACGAAACAACATGGGGAAAACTGTCCCTGTGATCCAAGGTCCCTCCCTTGACATATGGGGATTGCAATTAAGATGAGATTTGGGTGGGGACACAGAACCAACCATATCAAAATCCCTACTAGTCGATCCATTTATTTTAAAAATTAAAAAAGAAAAACTGAGCTCTAGATTGGGATACTGATTCAACCACATTTAACCAACTCATAATGTAAATCAGAACTAGAACCCAACTTATGGGTCAAATTCAAAAAAGGAGATACCAGGGGATTAACACAAGGAACTGGACGGAGAAAGCCCTGTGAGAGTAGAAGTAGTATGCCTCATGGGCTAACTGAACGTGGGGAATGACAGAGGGAAGAGTCCAAAGGGGCTCAGAGCTCATGAATCCTTCATCTCTCTTCCAGAGCTCTCTGTCCACCTGAGAGCCTTCACCTTCACCGTCCATGTTTGTGCTGTCCTCCAGCCACCTCCCACTCACCCCCTCAGTCTACAGGTTCTCTCCTGATCTGCAACTCAAAGGTCTTCTCTGGCCCCTTCATCTCCACACTCCTGTACTAATTTTCTATTGCTATGTAAAAAACTGCTACAAACTCAGTGCTTTAAAACAACATCGACTTTTTTAGTTCACAGTTCTGTAGATCAGAAGTCCAGCACAGCATAGTTATATACTCTGAGACCTCTCAGGGATCACAGGGTTGAAATCCAGGTGAGGCCAGGCTAAACTCTCATCTGGAAGCCCTAGAGAAAACTCTGCTTCTGAGTTCATTCTTCTTGTTGGCAGAACTGAGACCCTTGTGGTTGTAAAACTGAGGTCCCTTGCCTGGCTAGGTGTCGGCCAGGAGCTATTCAGCTCTTAAAGTCACCCAAGTCCTTGTCATTCAACCTCGTCCATTTTCAGGCCTTTCTCATGCATGGAATCTCCAAATTTCTTCATCTTCAACCTCTAGACCTAGATTTGAAGGGCTCTTTTTGTAAGGTCAGATCCACTGGGGACTAACTCTCTCTAACTTAAGGACAACAATGTCATATAACAAAATGTAAACATTAAAGTAAAATCCATCATACTCACAGGCTTGGGGAGTAGGCAGGGTATGTACACCAGGGAGAGGAAATCTTGGGCCCATCTCAAAGTCCTGCCTACCACACACCCCTCTACTAACAATAGTTTCTTCTCTCTCATGTAGGTTTTGGGAATGTGGTTTAATTCAATTCAGGCTAATGTGTAAGAACAGCTTATTTTGATAACCTTAGTCTTCAATGACATCAGCTCATTAACTTAAAATGATTCCTTGTGGAATGTTTGGCAATGTTTTGAAGACATTTGAGGACAGGTAAGTTGGGAGGTAGAACTTACATTAAAGCCATGAGTAACTTTTTTTTTTAATTTTTTTTTTTTTTGGAGACAGGGTCTCACTATGTTGCCCAGGCTGCTCTCAAACTCCTGGGCTCAAATGACCCTCCTACCTCAGCCTCCCAGAGTGGCAGGATTACAGGCATGAGCCACTGCATCCAGCTTATGTGTAACTTTTGACCACAATGTTCATACCACCCTCTTCTCCTGGGGTTGAGGGTTCTATCATCTGAGCAAAGAAAATACACAAGAGCATTGCTCTTGAATAAGAACTACCAAGTCATATTTTTTCCTCTTTTCTTCATCCCCAGAGGCTTACTTTGCTTTCTTTGCCTCAGCATCCTCTTCAGTAATCAGGAAGTTATCCAAAAAAAAATTAAACCAGTTACAATCCAATTCTTATGCAGAAAAGAAAACAACCAATCAGCCACTTGCAACATTCAGCACACTCTACATAGCAAGAGGACCATCAAGTTGCCAGATACTCTATATTCAGCCTTCCTTCTTCCAGCAATCATTTCTATAATTAGTACTGGCACATTGTGCCTAATTAGTTATTTCTGTGGCATATGGGCATGAAATGTATGTGTTCCTTAGTCACCCTACTTTACTGTTAAATTGCCTGTAGAGATTTTTCAAAAAATGAATAATTAAGCTTATTTCTTTGTCTCTTGTTTTCTAATTCCCTTAGATTCTATTTAGGTAATACAATTATACTGTATCCATGGCAACACTCATTATCTACATCTATAGGTAAAATCTTTTGGGGCTGCTGGTGAAATTTCTTTTTCATTAATCTGGCTTCAGCCTGTAGACCATAACTGATAGAGCAGTTAAAAGTCACTGGTGTTAATATGGATTTAGCCTTTAATTAGCATGGCACACTAATGCTCACATCCAATTCCCAATCAACTGTATTTTTTCCTAGTTTGACAGGAAAAAAGTACATACATATCTATATATATATACACACACACTCACACACACACACACACCCTTTAACTACATCACAGTTTTATTCTAATAAATTGCTCAATTAGAACCAATACCCTGAACTATGCAACCCTACTGAAATTGTTGTGAAATTTTTAGACAAGTTGTAAACAAGAGTTTAAAATTTAAATAATGAATTTCACAAAACCTTTAAAACCACTTGACTTCAAAATACCAAAGAATTTACCAAAAATAAGTACTCTGATGTCTTACAGCACTAACCTACAGATGTAAGTCTCATGTCCTATTTTTACCACTTTGCTGGTTACGGTGTTGCACTGTTGGATGAGCACAGAGCAAAAATGTGAAGTCAGGAGACAAGGGTTTGAATTCCCATTCTATCACTTTCCAGCTGTGTGACTATGTGAACAAGTTACTAAACTTGTTCCCAGTCTTTGTTTCTTTATTTTCTTTGTTTTTTCTTTGTTATTTTTGTTTGTTTGTTTGAGACGGAGTCTTGCTCTATCGCCCAGGCTGGAGTGCAGTGGTGCAATCTCCGCTCACTGCAAACTCCGCCTTCCAGGTTCAAGCCATTCTCCTGCATCAGCCTCCCGAGCAGCTGGGACTACAGGTGCCCGCCACAACGCCTGCCTAATTTTTTGTATTTCTAGTAGAGACAGGGTTTCACTGTGCTAGCCAGGATGGTCTCGATCTCCTGACCTCGTGATCTGCCCTTCTTGACCTCCCAAAGTGCTGGGATTATAAGCTTGAGCCACCGCGCCCAGCTTGTTTCTTTATTTTCAAAGGTAGAATACTAATCATAAAATTGTGGGATCCTTGTGAAGATTAGAGATAATGTAGTTTGCATGTAGTAAGTGATGGATAAGTGATACTGTCATTGTTCCACCGGGAACAGTCATGATATGGAGCTTTTGGCCAAGGCAGACTAAGGGCTACAGACCAGAATTTCTGAATCAGAACATGCAGTTTCATGAGGTCCTCAGGTTATTCATATGCAAAATGAAGTCTGGAAAGCATTGGTACTGAAGATGGCCAACTAATGAAACATGAACATTTCACTCTAGCCACCTGCATGTTTCCATAGGTTATTTTGTAGTATATGATTTAAAACTATATTCGTTCTAATTGTTTGCATGTGTTGACATAGTTTAAGTGAACGAAATTTTCTTCTTTCCACTCGCAGACAGGCAGAAAAATAAAATGAATATATTTACTATTCACTAAATGGAAGTGGACCCTCATGAAAATCTTCATCCTGGCTGCCTTCATGTTGAGTAGTCTGAGGAGGAAGAGAACAAGGAGGGGTTGGTCTTACTGTGTCAGGAGTGGCAGAGGCAGAAGAGGTGAAAAAGGTAGGAGGGGAGGCAAGAGAGATTTATTGAAGTGGACCTGCACAGTTCAAACCTTGTTCAAAGGTCAGGTCTACATCTAGAGAGGAATGATTGATCCTACAATTCAAACCCTGCCTACAAAGATAAGCATTTAGGCAACTAAGGACATGAATGGGTTGTCAACCTGGTATCACATGCTTCTTACTGGCAGAAGGTAAATATCTTCTGGACCACAAGATGTAATTTACAACAAATAGGTTTAAGATTTATTTTCTCAAAGGAATGCATTATAAGCCTAGCCAGCATATTTAATTACCATACTCATTATTTAGCAACCATTCCCAGAATGTCTACTCTAGAAAGGCAGTATACTATGTGTCTGATAGGGACACGAAGCAGAGAATTAGTGTGCAAACATGAAATAGACAAGTTAATGGAATACTTAAGAGCTTGGGCTTTGGAGTCAGACTAAAATCCTGATTCTAGAATCACCCTTCATCCTTAACTTTTAGCCTTAATGACTTCATCTGTGAAATGGGGCCAATAAAACATGATTTAGAACGTTGTGAAGAATAAATGACACCGCATGTAAAGATATGGCATGGAGCAAGGCATGTAACAATTGCTTAACACTGATAGTATCATTTTCATTATTATCTGGTATGGTTCAGAAACTCATGGATCAGTAGGCAAGAAAACATGAACACTTCTCAAAGGAGACAGAAATCACGTCTGTTATTTTAACAGGGACAATTTGCTGAAAAAGA
The DNA here is from genome assembly GCF_003255815.1 of Theropithecus gelada. NCBI lineage: Eukaryota > Metazoa > Chordata > Mammalia > Primates > Cercopithecidae > Theropithecus > Theropithecus gelada. The sequence continues at coordinate 8,475,832 of NC_037686.1, read as the reverse complement.
ACTATTAGCTAGGTTATGTAAGAACAGAAAAGGCAAAAAGAGAATACCAGGTTATCACAGAGTTGGTAGCTACCGGAAGCAGGTCGAGGATTGTGAGAACAACCAAATAAGATGGAATTGTTAAAATTTGGAAGTTTGAAGGAGGAAAAGGCCAGTGAAATCGGAAGTCAGATCTCTGAAGAGAGAGTGCTGCTAGGCTTGTGTCTCTGACATGGGCATAGTGAAGCTAATTCTGCAAATTTTGGGAAAAACTGCAAAGTGGATTCAACCCCTGCAACTGGAATGAACTTCCACTGCCTGTAGTTCACTGCTACAAGAAACAGAAAGCTAAGAGGAAAGAGTGAGTCTCTCCTGTCTCCTCTAGCTCTCCTGTCTCCTGCCATTGTTCCGTATTTAGACAGTCTAACAGGGAGCAGCTGGCATAAGTGTGCTGTGGCTTGCAGAGTGGCAGCCCCAGCCAGCAGCACAAAGCAGAGGACTGAAGAACAGAAGGATTTGGAGCTGAAAGACAATAGCTTACTAAGTGGCACTACAGGTTATTATAATGCAAAACAGAGTAACAAGGACCATGAGAGAGTTTGCATTTTGAGGGATTTGGGGGGATATGGGAATCCAGGAGAGGAAAATAATTACTTCCAGCTGGGGACATGGAGTTTGTATTATAAAGGACGTAGCATGTGAGCTAGCCTTAAAGAGGAGATTAACGATGTTGTCAGTGGGATTTTCTCCTCCTCTACTACTCCTTTCCCCCCTCTGTGACAGTTAATATGGAAAAGTGAAGAACTGGGAAATGGTGCATCATTACTCCAGGCTTCTAGGAACCTAGGAGACAGATGATCTCCTGAAACAAATGGAAGGAGCCATCATGAACCCATCCTTTTGTTTTTTAGAGATGGGGAAACAGGGTCACGCTCTGTCACGCATGCTGGAGTACAATAGTGGTGCGATCATAACTCACCGTAAACTTGAACTCCTGGCCTCAAGCTGTCCTCCTGCCTCGGCTTTCCAAAGCACTGGGATTACAGACGTGAGCTACCATGCCTGCGCCTGAACCCAAATTTTGTAAAAAAAAAAAATTCTTCTTTTCCATTTTTGCCTGTGGTTTGCCTCTAACTACACATAGGTTTTTTGGAAGCTTTTTCTGATTGCGTCTTTGAGGAGAATAATGGGGATCGTGGGTCGAATAGCAGTAAACATCAGCTGTGCAGAATTGAAGATGCTGGGTGGGATGTGCAGTTCCCCACCCTGCCTACTGCCTCCTACCACAGTCTAGAGAGGATTCTCATTCCCCATATTACTGAACGACGCACACATCAACAAACAAAACATGCCAGTGGCTTAACTCAAAAGGTAAGACCCTTTCTGGCTCACTGATGGAGCTCAGACAGCATCAAGAAATTTGCCTTTACCTTCAGAAGATAAAAGATCCCTAGCAGAAAGTACACTGAAAAAAAAAAAAATCCATTAGGATATAAACAAGGACAAAGGGAGAACTGAGATGCAGTGTCAAGGATGTAGAAAAAGTAGTCACTGTAAGTATATTTGCATTTTCCCCATTCTAGACTAAAAGTCACCTATCTTCTGTATTCTGTATTTTATTTATATCAAGAACAAGATCTAAGAGACCAATCATCTATCTATTTTTCAAGAAGAAAGTGCTTATGGACACTTGGTTTTTTTGTTTGAAATTTTTCTTTCTTAAGGTGCTATTCACATTTAAAAATGTGTGAAGGTTCTCGGATTCCTTCTCTCTCTTTTTCTAGAATAGAGTATACACAGCACACTTCTTCAGGAATCAGATAGATAGACTTAACCAAGAGATAACAGATTCCAAGCACCTCCTTTGAACTGGGATCCCATTTACATTTTTTCCCTAAAAGGATACCAGGAATATACATAAGTAGCATATTATGTAGACTATTAGTTTCATGGGACTGTCATAGCAAAATACATAGACTGGGGTGCTTAAGCAACAGAAATTTACTTTCTCATAGTTGTGGAGCCCAGAAGTCCAAGATCGAGGTATTGTCTGGGTTGTTTTCTCCTGAGGCCTCTCTCCTGGGCTTGCAGAGGGCCACCTTTTCTCTGTGTCCTCATGTGACCTTTTCTTTGTGTGTACCCAGTCCTGGTCTCTTCCTCTTCTTTTACGGACACCAGCCACACTGGCTTAGGGCCATACTCCAAGGGCCTCATTTTAATTTACTTATCTCTTTAAAGACCTGCTCTTGCCACAAAAACAAATGAAAAATAAATGAGTAACTGTGAGATGATGAATATGTTAATTTGCTTCACTATAGTAACCACTTTACCATCTATTATGTATTCTGTATTATCATGCTGGATACTTTAAGTACGCACAATAAAACTTACTTTAAAATAAAAAGACTTCGTCTCTAAATAAGCTTACATTCTGCAGGACTGAGGGTTGGGTCTTCAACATATGAATTTTAGGGAACACAATTCACCCTGTAACAAGTGGTAATACATGTAAATATGCTAGCATAATAATACATGACTTCCTATTAGTCTAAAATCACGTATTTCAGGGACAGGCATGGTGGCTCATGCCTGTAAATCCCAGCATTTTGGGAGGACAAGGTGGGTGGATCACCTGAGGTCAGGAGTTCAAGACAAGCCTGGCCAACATGGTGAAACCCCATCTCTTCTAAAATTACAAAGATTAGACTGGTGTGGTGGCACACGCTTGCAATCCCAGCTACTTGGGAGGCTGAGGCAGGAGAATTGCTTGAACCTGGGAGGTGGAGGTTGTAGTCAGTCAAGATAGTACCACTGCACTCCAGCCTGAGTGACAGAGGGAGACTTTATAAATAAATAAATAAAATAAAATAGCATATTTCAGTATTGTTCAATTCTTACAAAGTTAAAATGTTAGAGGAGAAAAAACATTTTCAAATGCATCTATTTAGAAGCTGGAAGAAATAACAGCAAAAGCACTAAAGATGAATGTCAAACACTGGGGGAAAAATAGAATACTTTCAAAAAGTAGTTATTTCTGTTGCTATTCTACAAGGTAAAAAGTATTATATTGGGGTTGCCTTAATTGAATATTGAAGGGACAGAGTGAATCTCCTGGTGTAATCTAAGATCAGCACCGACTCTGCCACTTAGTTGAACAAATTATTAAACTTCCTGAGTCTCCGTTTTCTTACGTGTAAAGAGGAAATGCGTATAGTACCTTGAAGAGTTCCTATGAACATGCACGAAGCACTATATATAAAGTGCCTGCCCCAACTAATGGTAGGCATAATGTTTATTATTTTAACTGAGAGGGCTTCTGGATCTAAATAAGGCTGTAGACAGTTACCTCATTTATGTCTTCCAGGAATAGGTCACTCCAAGTGATTGTCAATGCATTGACTGTGACTATGGAGAAAGACCACACCTTTCTGTATATAATTGTTCTTCATATTAAAGGAGTACGTCGGTGATGAAGAGTTTGCAGACATGTAGCCAAAAACTAAGACACAACAAAAACAGATAAAAGACCCCTTGCCTTAGCTGCATCATTAGCCCAGGTGCTTCACTTGAAGGAAGAATGACAATCATATACCTTTTGTGCAGGCTGTGGCATGCACTAATGAGATTCATTTTGCTGCCTATTAAAAAGCATTCTTTTTTTGCCAGTTAGCTACCACTGTGGTTAAGTACTGCAGTCTCCATAGTGACAGAAATGGTTGGTATTTCGAAGAACCAATATCTTCAACTGAACAAAATCAATTGAATATAAGTTTATTGAAAACAATCTCCAAATAAAATAAACATATTAGTAATTCCCAAAACAGAAAGAGTACCACGTGTTTGTCCTGAAGCCAATCCTACTTAAGTTGGTATCAACTTCCATCAAATTCATGTTGGTGCTGAGAAATTAAGAAGGAGCTGTTTCCTGACTGAGGTCCTTTATTAAATTGATCTCAGCCCTAGAAGTTTTTATTTATTTATTTATTTTTAGCTAAATACAGAATCAGCTTTTGTAGAAGTGTAAAACTTGGCAATACCATAAGTTACAACTTATTTTAATGTGTTTTGTATAGGGAACAATCTACCAAAACTGATATTTATAGCATTTTCATTAGTGATTTCAAGGGACCACTTATACAATTCTTAATCTAACAATAAAAACTAAAATCTTCACATGACTTCACACTATTCTAAATGTTCTAGATATAAAATATTTAAGGAAAATTATTCTAGAGAGAGATTTTCCCCTCAGTCAGCATTTTCTCTCACTCTTTTCCCTGGAGTCCCTTGACAATATGTAATGAACTTCGACACTCAAATTCATACACTGATGGGTTTGCAATGAGGTTTTGCTTTGAACTTTAGTTATATCCCTACAACTGTCATATTGACTATAGTCATAGGAAGCTTTTAAGGGGACATAAGAAAACAATTGTATTATACAAGCATTTTGGATATGGAACTTTTCATGACATTTGAGATTCCTATGCACATTTTGAGTTACATAATTATTTCACTGACTGTAGATTTTAAAGAGTCCCCTCAATAGTTATGTAGCTGTGGTTTCATGCTGCTCCCTTGCTGCAGAGGTGGATAGCTATGTACAGACTCTGTTCTTCCCACCTTCTCATTTAAAAATAAACCTCTGAAGAAGTTGAATGCAAAAGCATTAGCTTAACATTTCATTAATAATTTTAATGCAAAAAAAGCAAAAGAAATATGAAATCACCCACGTGGAATGTGTTAGGTTATTCAGTTCCTGTTATATTTATAAGATGATTCTTAATTTAGAAAGGAAAGATTTAGATTATCAAAATGATATTCACTGGGAAAAAAAAGTTAACTTTTGTTTGGAAATTTCCGGAATGTGCATATTTTCTAGTCAATAAAGCTAGAAAAAATTTCTCATCAATAGGTATTCCTATACTTGATATGATCCAAATGAATATATTATAGTTAATGTTATGATGTACCATACGAAAAGTAAATGCAATATAAATATAAATGTAAAAAGTGAAGAAATGAATCAGAATAATTTCTCAAAAGAGGGTAGAAAGTACTAAACAGTGACAATAATCAGTGCTAGGAAAATGTTCTTCTGATAAAAGTTGTTCCTCAGCCTTCTTAACTTTTCCCAGGCTAAGTTTTACCACTCATATTGTGAATGAACTATGAGGAAAACCATTGCAATGGAAGGTTTTCAAATATACTATTCAAAATGTTATACCATGTGGATGTTGCTTATGAGAAATGTCTGTGCTTCTAGTTCACATGATTATCCATCAGCATTGAAAGAAAAGACATTAAAAATATAGTTTGGGTTATTTAAAACTGCCTCAGCCTCATGCTAGGAATGAAGGAAGCTAGTACAGAGTGAAAACATTGTGAGGTGGATTCCAAAGTCAGATGGAGGCAGGAGAAAGGACACTCAGCAAGTGTCGGTTTTACCTAAAGTCTGAAGTCTGTTTAGCTAAATCAGAATGAGAGAACAAAACAGCATAGTTTATTCCAGTTCTGGTTTAGGGTTCTCCAGAGAGATTCTCAGGGCTAAAAAGTCATGGTGCAGAAAGTGGAGGGCTGGTATTTGACACGCCACATACCTAACCCAAGGGTGCAGTCTAGGGAGAGGTCTCTTAAGTGTACATAATACAGAATTTTCTAGATGAATTCGGTATGTGATGCTCTTCTTGTTAATTTGTTTAAACCATGTTTCTCTGAAGGTGAAATTCATAACAACTTTCTTTTCCTTTCTTTCTTTCTTTTTTTTTTTTGAGATGGAGTTTTGTTCTTGTTGCCCAAGCCAGAGCGCAATGGTGCGATCTCAGCTCACAGCAGCCTCTGCCTCCTGGGTTCAAGCCATTCTCCTGCCTCAGCCTCCGGAGTAGATGGGATTACAGGCACGCACCACCACACCTGGCTAATTTTGTATTTTTAGTAGAGACGGGGTTTCTCCATGTTGGTCAGGCTGGTCTTGAATTCTGGACCTCAGGTGATCCGCCCACCACGGCCTCCCAAAGTGCTGGGATTACAGGTGTGAGCCACCGCACCCGGCCGTCATAACAACTTTCTATTACACCTGTATAAGTGTGCTTATTAATAATAAACAAGCAAGGAAGCAAAAGCAATGATAAACTAAGCAATAGGAACAGAAAGGGAGCAAATAACCAACAGTTTGGTAAAATATTCAACCTCACAAGAAATCTAACAAGTCACTGCTTAGAGAAGACCAAGAGTATGGAGAGAGAGATCACTGCTTTTTTGGATGTGAAGGGACCACTGTAAACCAAAGATGGAGCAGGAGCCTGAAAAATACCTGCCCACACTCCAGGCCTCACACTAAGTACAAGATAGCAGCCGCCCACAGCTGGAGGAATTTGAAATCTGGGGTGCACTGAAAGTAACTACAGCAACAGGAAAACTCAACCCCAGCTTACCTGATGGACTCAACCATTTACATCAAGGACCTACCAAAAAAACAGGTGGACCCATTTCCACTATTCTACACAAATTGTTTAGCTTTTAATCAAAAATTATAAGACACAAAGGTGAGGGAAAAAGTTAAACCACTCTCAACAGAAAAAGAAATAAATTATGACTCCTACTATGCAAGCATTAGAAATGATATTTAGAATATGGAAATATACACATGATATGGTCTTGGAGTTAGAAGAAAAATTCACATTACTTCCTCATTCTCATATAAATAAAAATAAATAGAATAAATTTCTAAAAGTATTACACCAAAAATAGTGCTTTTACTCAGGTGGTGAGGCTATATTTTTTAAATATGTTTTGCTTTCTACTTTTATTTTTCAGAATTAATGTATTATAGTCATATATTTTATATAATAATAAGCTCCCTTTAGGGAAAACAAATATTAGTATGAAAGACATATTTTTCATAATATTCTGTTATCTAAAAAGAGCTTAGACTGCATGGTTACCAAAGAGGCTACAAGTAACAGACTGCTCAGTGAAAAAGAGACCGGTCACTAGTGGACAAGATGTTTAATTGTCCTGTAATGAAAAGGCTGGACACAAAATAAAATACCCTAAAACATGATTCTTAATCATTAAAAATTAGTAATGTTGTTGCTATCATCAACATTATTTGTTTAGCATTTACTAGGTGCTATAAACACTACTTATATTTATTCCTTTAATACTCATAACTTGGTTAAATGCCAATATGATCTCTATTTTACAGATGAGGAAACTGACATCTAAAGTTTGAATATATGAAAACACCAGCAAATTATCAAACCCAATTAATATAAAGTAAATAATGAGGATGAGCTGTTATTTACTGATCATGTACTATACTCTAGACTCTAATTTAAGTGACTTAGATGTCGCTTCAAAATAGCTCTGTAAGTTAAACTCAGAGAGTTTAATCAACTTGTACAAAGTCACACAGCCAGTAAGAGAGGGTGCCTAGATTCAAATGGAGACATATCGTGCTTCAAATTAGACTCTCAATTTCTGTGCTTTAAAGATATGACACTGAAGATTGTGAAATCTGAGCATTTTGCCAAATCCTACAAGACAATCTGATGCATTTTATAGAATATTCCTGATTTCTGCCATGGCTTTGGATTCCAGTTGAGCGACTCTTTTTTGCTTGCCTGGTTTTAACCCATTCCCATTCAAGCTTGTTTTTCACAAATTTTCTGGTGCAGTCTGACACGACTTGAAACCTGTGGCTATAAGGGTCTCTCCACTATTTTACTTTATTAATTGCAGGCAGAAGACTGCACTGATCTCATACCTAAAATCAATAGAGCAGTATGGTCTTTCAGCATTTTTTTGTATTATTTTGTTTTCAACATACTAGTGATTTTGTTTCTTTTTAACATTTTGTTTTTATTAAAATATACTCAGATGGTTTTAGAAAGTCGTAACATTCTACATAACTTAAAATATAAGCATCCATTGTGCTGAAGGACTTGGTGAGCCTTTCCAGTCTGGAACCCATATCCTTCAGTTTGAGAAATTTCCTTAGTTACTGTTTTGATAAATTTCTCCCTGCTGTTTCTTGACACTATTTTCCTGGGACTTGCTTAATTAAAAATAGACTTTTTTGAAATCATTATCTAAGTTCCTTATGTGGTCTCTCTGCTTTCCGTCTTTTATCTGTTTGCTCTACTTTCTGTGAGATTTCCTTATTTTTACCTTCTAATCCTCTTACTAAACTTTGCATTTCTAGATCTATGTCTATTTGATTTCCAAGGGCTACTATTTTGTTCTCTGAATGTTCCTCTTCTGTGCTTTCCTATTTCCCTAATGTGACATCTTCTGTTATCTAACTGAGAAATCTGAGTTACATAATTTTGTGAACTTTACATTTGCCTCTTGCATTGTGTCTATTGTTTCTGAGTCTCTTGTTTTATCTCTGCTCCTTCTTTTCCGTATCAGAGGGTCCCTTATACTTTTGGTGATCCTTGGGCATTCTTCCCAGATCCAAGTGAAGAGGGAGGACCGGAATCTTACTTTTCAGTCATAGACTTTTCACTGAATCTCTCTGTTTTCAGTAATGCAATCCCCCCTTAGCTATTCCTGAGAGTCTCAAGATATTGAACATCTCATAAATCTCTACTTTTTGCAGTAAGGTTTCTTTTTACTTCTTAGAGTACACAATCAATTCTCTGACATGCATGCTCCTGTATCTTCAGAAGGAATCTGTGGGTCTTATTTCTAATCTGCCTGTCCAGGCTTCCTACAGTTCCATCAAAGTCTTCAGCTTTCTCTGGACATGAATCCAGTTATTTACTTTTTCATTGGCTTCTCAGTTTCCAAAATAATGGCCTTCTTTTTCATACCAATGTCTCTTTATTGTTAAAGAAGAAAGTGGCAGTAAACATGTGTCTTCAATGTGGCTTGCTCTACTGAAAGTCCTAATGTTTGTTTTGAATTTTACATATATCTGCATTTACAGAAAAGTCAAACTCTTTCCCTTCAGTGGCACTGTGTTAGTGATAATAATTTTAAAAAGAGCTTGTCATTGTTGGGCACTACAAAGTGCCAGGTACTATCTTAAGAACATTGCATTCATTATCTTATTTAAGTCCCAAAACAATTCTATAAGATTGATACAATTAGTATCTCATTTTACAGATGAGGAAACTGAGGCTCAGAGGTTAGAAATGTATCCGGTGTCATAAATATTTTTGTGTGGTTTTCCACAAGGAGTAGCGTGAGAATTCAATTCACGTACTTTCATTTCAGAGCCCTTTATTCACAGTAATATAATAATGCTTTCATAATAACTTAAAGGAATATACATGCATCACCAGTAACATAAGTTCCTCTGTTAACTTATACTACCTCTCAACAGAGGTGATTGAGAACAAAAATTGGAAGCCTGTAATTTATATCTTAACAAACAGTATTTTCTGCATTATATATCCCCATTTTTTTCAATGTAACCCAGCGATGGCAATGAACATTCTCTCTCCTCAAGTTTTCATACTTTCTGGAAAAAAACTAGAAAATTATTTATACTAAGGTAAAATGACATTTAACCTTCATAAAGCATTATATTTTTACTAGAACCAGAAAACATCAAACTAATAATGGTGGTAGATAAATAACAAAATCTCTCCGCTCCTCCCTGTGTCTATCCAGGCCTTTGCAACGTGACTTCACAGCTCCTTCTATCAAGAGGTGCAGTCTATTTCCGTACGCCTTAACTCTTGATAGGGCTTGTGATTTGCCCTTGCTCACAGAAATGGCCAGAAGTGGCTTGCAGGCATCCTCCCTCTCTCCAACCCCTGCCTCTGCCTGGCTGGCTTGCTCAGGATGAGAGACCATGGGGAGCAGCGCCAAGTTACCTAGTTCTCCCAGCCAAGGCCAGGCGTGGGAGCGAGCCTGGCCAACAGCCACAGAGCAGCCTACCTGACCCACATCTGACGGCGGCTGTAGAGAGTCCTGCTGATCTCAGCCAACATTTATGGCTCACAGAACTGGGAGATAAATAAGTGGTTGTTGTTTGGAGCCATTAAGTTTGGAAGTGGTTTGCTATGCTGTATCACTGTGGTAATGGTTAACTGATGCAAAGGCTAAAGTGGTATTTCTGGAATGTCAAGTCCTACCGTCTAGATGGCCTAGAACTGGGCATCTCTAGAGTCGAGAAAAAGCTTGAGACTAATCCAAGATTTTTCCTAAAGCAGCTCTGTGACTTCCCCACTATGGTGCCAATGCCAGCGTGGCTTCAGCTGGAGATGGAAGGGCCTGTGTCTCTTCCACAGCAGTGTCCACTCTCCCTCCCTCCCACCTGGAATCTAATGGTGAGAACTTCTACCTAATCAAGTGACGTAAAATATTTACATTAATTGTAGTTTTTATGAATTATTTTAAAGTAAATGTAGTGTTTGTCCAGAGCTCATTTAGGACATTTCAAGAAATGCTGTAAAGTACATATTTATTTCCTCCACATTAATTTAGACACCAGGAAAGAGAGCTGGAAACTAGTTATGGCAGAGATTACTAATTGTCTTCTAATATCCATTGTCTCTTCTTTTTCAGAGGCTCTTTATTTTATCAGACTCACAACCATGCAAAAACTATGTCTCTTGATCTCCATGCAGCCGGATCTGGCCACATGATACCGTATAGTCCATTGTGATGTGTGCAGAAGGGAGGTACGCTACTTCTCCATGGTTTTCCCTTTGCACTGGCTGGTTGGAGAATGTGCAACTGAGCCATCTTGGATGCTGACAAAGGTAACACTCGAGATGCGAAGCAACAAAGTAGAAAGAAGCCCAGTCCACGGGGGGGGGGGGGGGGGTTCACAGGAGGGAACCACGAGCCAGTCCTAGGCTTTGTACCTCTAGGCAAAAGGGAAGTCAAGATTTTGTTTATTTGAAATAAAGTTAACTTTGGGTTTCCACTGCCCACAGCTGATGGTATATTCTAATACTCTGGTTGTTGCCTCAGCTTCTCACAGAAATTCCTTCATAGCTTTATAGCTTAACATCATTTCCTCCATACATTTCTCTCCAAGCCCCACTCATTTAAATAGTGCTTCTCCAAATTTTTGAAAAAGGTGAGTGAAGATATTTGTAATTTATCTTTCAGTGTCCTTTATATAAAAATACTTCTGCCATATTCATTCTTAAATTTGGTGTTAGAAAGTATTTTAAATTTACCTTCTATAATTCTCCTGAGAAATAAATCGCTCTGACGTATTAATTTTCACACGTATTTTTAGAAAACCAAAGGCAATTATATTCCCTAAGTATTATAATCTGTTTGATTCCTTTCACTAAAATTTCCTGTTTCTTTCCTTTTTACTTAATTTAGATCCATATTAAGTGTTTTTATCTTGTACTTTGATTTAATCAATAAATACTAATCTTTGGGAAAATAGGAAAATATATTTAGTAACCAAATAAGTGCTAAGTAGTGTACTATAGACCGTAATTTCTATAGGTGCTCAGAGGAGTGAATAATCAGCAAATTTCTCAATATATGCCTGGAGAACACTCTGACTGGCACACTATGGGGAAAAAAAAGCTCTCTCATCAAAATTCCTGAGAAATGTAATACTCCCCATTCATTTATTAAAGACCCAGTATATCCGCTGACATAAAATGATTCTGAGAATATCTGCAGATAATACTCTATTTAATAAAATGTTTCCCAAATCTCTTTGACCACATATCTGTTTTTGTTTATAACACCTCACTAGCATCTTCCAGAAGTCATGTTTCTTGGAACACATTTTGGAAACCTGTTGAGATAAGAGGATTCCATAATGAAGGTCAAATCTGAGCCTGGATTTTAAAAGACAGGTAAGATTTACAAGAGAAGGAGAGTTGAGAGAGGGTTGCCCAGGCAGGAAGAAATCACCAATAGAATTTTTGAAATGTTCATTCTGGTAATACCCTTTGGCCATCTGTAGTATACTGGGATACACATAGTGAACCATATAGTCTACTGATCAAGGATCTGAAGCTGGTATACGACAGGAACTGGAAGAACAGGCAGTCTGCTGAGCCCTGAGAATACAGCGGTGATAAGTAGGAACATGAAAGAAACACGACACATACATCGAACAAAGATGCAGCCAGTATGACTGATGCTGAAAGTCAAAGTTAGTTTATAAATATATTTCCCTATTTCCTCAAAGGTTTAGGTTGTGGAGGGATTCTAATTCAAGGAAATAGTGCCAGTTAAGCATAGGGAAATGAAGACTCTAAGTGCAGAAAATTTTAAGAAAGTTTAGTGTTTGTTTGAGTAGTGGCATTTTCTTCAAGTCATACAGTCTTGAATTTCATATGTAAAACTGTATACTGTAAAATATACTATGGCTAAATAAGGTTAATATGTTTTGAATGTAATATACACAAAATTGTAATGAGATGCCTTGTTCCATAAAGGTAACTAGGTCTAGTACATGACACGGTTTAAAAATGGCTATGGATTAGTAAAAATCATTAATTGCTTCATGAGCCCATAATCTTCTCCCATGTCAAATCCCAAATCCCCAGTGACAGTTGGCTTTTGACTGGGCTAAAGCAGCAAAGGTGTGCAAAGGGAAGCAGTGTCCAGGTGGTGAAAAAAGTGCACATCATCGGTGATATCTTTGTCTTTCTTCTATACACCATTCTCCATTCTAAGCAAGTCCCCATCGACGGTTAGTGCCGGAAAAAAAGTGCCTTCTTGCTACCCAAGACCACTTTATCAGGTTGCATTCTTTGATCTTTCTATGGTCATGCTTCTTCCTCCTTCCTCCCTTGTCAAATTATATGTACTGAAGCTTTAATAAACATGCTACATTAAGAAATTAATTAGAGATAAGGTGTTATTGGGTGGTAATTGCTAAATGTCTATTTTTCTGGACACAGCAATGTCTTAATAAGAGCCTTAAATAATTCCAGGTTCTTTGAAAAGACCTCAGAAGACATTAAGGAGCAGGGGCCTTTCAATGTGTTGGAAGCCTAATCAGGTGGGCAGGTGACTTTTGGGTCTTTCTTCATAGATAGCAGCTCAGTCCTTTCTGGTCAGCAAGCAACAGAAGCGAACACGTGGGAATTGCCTTCCATTTCACCTTGCCTGTTCAATAGAGATAGACGACCATTGTTGGGTGATATCAACAGAATTCTATTTCTGCCAGTGCTGTTTAAATCCCACTCTCCATGAGCCAGTTCAAGAAAATTCAATTCAACAAACATGCACTTAACACCTGCCAGGAGCAAGGCATGAACTACATCCTATGGAGGACGCGAATATGAGAAGGTTAAAGGCTGTTTTTAAGGCACTTGCATCAATAAGTGAGGCCTGTAGATCAATTGCTGTGCCTTGTACATACTTTCTGATTGCAGTTTTGCATGAGGACCAAAAGCACAGACCTGAAGTCCAACTGCCATGATTCAAGCCTTGGAAAGGTGAGTTGAAGCTTCCTAGCTTCTACCAAACATTTTGTACTCCGGTTATCTCATTGGTAAAATATGAGTAGAAAATAATACCTAACCACCTTCGGCTGGTTCTAATAATTAAATGAGTTAATACGCAAGGGGCATTTAGAACTGTGCCTGGCACAGGGAAGTGCTATACTGTATTAAGTGTTTGTTATTATCATTATTTATTATTATTGCAACAAGTTCACAGTTCATCTTTGCAGTCAACAGTTTACATGTTTGCAGTCTCTATCATTCTATGAGTTCCTTAAAGCAGGGAAGTTGATTACCCTCAACCTAACATAATATTTGGCACACACACTAAGTGCTCAACTCATGCTTTTATGGAAAGCAGGATGGGGAAAGGGACTTACTGAATTTGAAAAGGAGTGCTGTGGAGCTGAGAGGAGAAACAGATTCTGTGGAGATGATCAGGGTAAAGTAAGCCTTGTGGTTGTAACTCACCTGGCTTAGAACACATTTCTAGGTTTCATTCAGAGGGAGGGAATAACCAAATAGAGGGAAAAAGGAGATGGGATTACTTTTGGGTTCCTAATGCCTGGCAAAGTTCCTCAGAAGTATTTTCTGAATAAATTAATAGGTGAGGAAATAAGGAAATCAATGAATGAGTTTGGAAATAGACATGAAAGCACATGTCTTCAATATGTGTTGGCAATGTGGCTGACTATTCTGAAAACCCTCACACTATTAAAAAAACACTTAAAAATGCAACATAAGGTATGGATAATATACTTCTAAATGCATAATTAGTCTTACGAGAACATCCGGAAAAACCTCAGAGGCCTGCAACTAAGGAGGAACACAAATTCAGATGAGACAAAGCAAGACTTAAGACTGCCTGCACCCCTGAGGAGTGCTGCCACTTCCAGAAAACCTAGAGCTTCGGGTTTTCATAACCTCAGAGAAGTTATGATGCCCTGTGGGCATAGGAGCAGTCTGAGCATAGAGACCTGCAGATGAAGTAGGGAATTGTCAAGGGACATAACTGTGTCAAAGGATGAATTAAGAAAACAACAACAAAAACCCTATCCTGCAAAATGAAGTGGGAAGAAGGTCTGTTTGACTTACATTGACTGTACAAAGGGCAGAGATCCTCCCTGATTACAGGGAACACCAGCTAGCCCTTACACTGCATTGAGGTAAAAGTGCATACTGCTTTATAGTAAAAAAAAAAAAAAAAAAAAAAAAAAAAGCCAAGGTCAGCAGTTACATATATTTCAAGTGGTCTTCTACTGAAGGGAGAACATCATTTATATGGCTACATCAGTTACCTGAAACTAATCATAAGAAAAAACATCAAATAAATCCAGACAGGAGGACATTCGACAAATACGTAGCCTATTCTGTTCTTTTCTCCTTCCTTTCCTTCCCTTCCTTCCCTTCTTTCCCTTCCTTCCCTTCCTTCTCTTTCCTTCTCTCCTTCTCTCCTTCTCTCTTTCTCTTTCTTTCTTTCTGATGGAGTCTCGCTCTGTTGTCCAGGCTGGAGTGCAGTGGCGCGATCTTGGCTCACTGCAAGCTCTGGGTTCACGCCATTCTCCTGACTCAGCCTCCCGAGTAGCTGAGACTACAGGTGCCTGCCACCACGCCCGGCTAATTTTTTGTATTTTTAGTAGAGACGGGGTTTCATCGTGTTAGCCAGGATGGTCTTGATCTGCTGACCTCATGAGCCGCCTGCCTCAGCCTCCCAAAATGCTAGAATTACAGGCGTGAGTCACCGTGCCCGGCCGACTGTACTTTTCAGAAATGTCAAGGAAATAAAACTATTCATATAGAAGGAGGCTAAAGGGGTATAGAAACTAATGTAGGACTAGAAATATTTTCTTGCTGAAAAGGACTTTATTGGAGCAACTGGCAAATGTTAATGTGGACTTTATATGTTAATTGTAGCAAAATAAATTTTCCACATTTGATAACGGACTGTATGAAATGTTCTTGTTCTTGGAAAAACATGCTGAAATACTTAAAAATCAAGGGGCATAGTGCATGCATCTACTCTCAAATGGTTCAGAAAAGGATAACAAAGCAAATGGGGCAAAATGTTAACATTTGGGGGTCTGGGTGACAGGTACATGAAAGAAAGTTCTTTGTAGCATTTTTGCAGTTGTTTTTGTAAATTTGAAATATTTCAAAATAACAAGTTAAAAACAAGGTGTCCTGGATTGGTAGCACCCCCAGGAGACTGACTAAAGCAAACTCCTATCCACTCCATTGAATTCTATCTCAGAGCTGCTCTCAGACCCCCACACAGATGAAGTCTCAAAAAGCAGGAGAGCATTATCATCTTTTTTTTTTAAATGAGGCAACAAGTCACCAAAAGAGAAAAGCAGCAGAAATAACAAAAACAGCAGAAACAAGATGTAGAACCAGACTTGTGAGGGGATCAGATATTAAAGTGACCAACTCTTCCAGTATGCCCAGGACTGGGCCACTTTCCAGGACACTGAACTTTCAGTGCTAAAATGAGGACACTGCTGGGCAAACTGGGATGACTGTTTATCCCAAAACACAAAACATGAATTAATTATATTAAACATTTATTAAAGAGATTTTTAAAGTACCGAAAATAAGAGCAAGAAAAAAGACTATAAAAGACAACAAGGCATATTGAAAAAGGAACCAAAAATAATTTCTGGAAATAACAATATAATTGAAATAAAGAACAAAATGGAAGGGTTGATTGATAGATTCAAAATTCATGAAGGAAGATTTAGTGTATCAGATGATTAATCTGAATAGATGATTTAGAATGGGGCACAAATATTAAAGAGATAAAAAACATATTTTTTAAAAAGACCAAGGAGTAAGATTAAAAAGACCAAGGATCAAGATTAAAAAACAAAACAAAAAAACAAGGAGCAAGGTGAAATTTAAAAAACAGAGTGAACACTCTGGGAGGCCGAGGTGGGTGGATCATGAGGTCAGGAGTTCGAGACCAGTGTGGCCGACATGGTGAACCCCTAAAGAGACAAAAAATTAGCCGGGCGTGGTGGCCCACGCCTGTAATCCCAGCTACTCAGGAGGCTGAGGCAGAAGAATGGCTTCAACCCAGGAGGTGGAAGTTCCAGTGAGCCAAGATCGTGCCACTGTACTCCAGCCTGGGTGACAGGGTGAGACTCCATCTCAAAAAAAAAAAAAAAAATATATATATATATATATATATATATATATAGAGAGAGAGAGAGAGAGAGAAAGAGAGAGAGAGAGAGAAATGAGAAGTCTGATAAAGAAAATGTATATGGCAGAGCGCGGTTGCTCACACCTGTCAGCTCGGCACTTTGGGAGGCCGAGGTGGGCGGATCAAGAGGTGAGGAGATAGAGACCAGCATGGCTAACACTGTGAAACCCTGTCTTTACTGAAAATACAAAAAGATTAGCCGGGCATGGCGGCGGGCGCCTGTAGTCCCAGCTACTCGCGAGGCTGAGGCAGGAGAACGGCCTGAACCCAGGAGGCGGAGCTTGCGGTGAGCCGAGATCGCGCCACTACACTTCGGCGTGGGAGACAGAGTGACATTCTGTTTCAAAAAAAAGAAAGAAAGAAAGAAAAGAAAAGAAAACGTATGTCAGGCAAGGAGATCATTCAAAATACCTACAAATAAATAAAAATTTTAAATGAGGCCGGGCGTGGTGACTAACACCTGTAATCCCAGCACTTTGGGAGGCTGAGGGGGGCGGATCACCTGAGGTCAGGAGATGAAAGACCAGCCTGACCAACATGATGAAACCCCATCTCTACTACAAAAAAATTACCCGGGCATGGTGGCGCCTGCCTGTAATCCCAGCTACTCAGGGGGCTGAGGCAGGAGAATTGCTTGAACCAGTGAGGTGGAGGTTGCAGTGAGCTGGAGGTTGCAGTGAGCGGGAGGTTGCAGTGAGCCTAGACAGTGCCACTGCACTCCAGCCTGGGCGACACAGAGATATTTGGTCTCAAAAAAAAAAAAAAAAAAAAAAAGAAAAATTAAATGAAAGCTGACATTGTCAAAAACAGCAGCAAAAAGAAAGTAATACTATAAGGTTTTCAGAGTGTTGAGAGAAAATTACTGCAAACCTAAAATTGTGTACCTAAATAACTGTCTTTTTATACAGAAATATCTTTATTACTAACAGTTCATTACTAAAAATCATTCAAAATCATAAATTTTAGGAAGGGGAAAAATAATCTTAGAAAGAAGGACTGGGCTGGGCGCGGTGGCTCAAGCCTGTAATCCCAGCACTTTGGGAGGCCGAGACGGGCGGATCACCGGGTCAGGAGATCAAGACCATCCTGACTAACACGGTGAAACCCCGTCTCTACTAAAAAATACAAAAATCTAGCCGGGCGAGGTGGCGGCGCCTGTAGTCCCAGCTACTCGGGAGGCTGAGGCAGGAGAATGGCGTGAACCCGGAGGTGGAGCTTGCAGTGAGCTGAGATCCGGCCACTGCACTCCAGCCTGGGTGACAGAGCGAGACTCTGTCTCAAAAAAAAAAAAAAAAAAAAAA